>NW_005841950.1:2953163-2969589 GCF_000455745.1 Alligator sinensis | reverse complement strand
TTCAGGCGCTGCCTCCCCTGGGCCTTGTTCTGTTGTAGCCCCCCGTGGCCGTGTCAGGCTCAGCCTCCCCCCTCCCCCATTCCGGACAGCGCCAGCTTCATTTCTGAGATCCACTAGAGCCGTTCGCCTGTGGCAGGCAGGCACTCTGGGCAGCCCACAGCCGGGCAGGGCAGCTGAACTGCTGCCAGTTCCTCTCTGAAACCCCGGGGTTTAGCTGGTGCTCAGCATTCGCCTCCCTCCCAGCACCAGCGATGCAAGGTAGCCTCAAAAGGACCTCGGGGCACCCCACGCAGACCCCCGGCTGAGGACCTCCACTGCCGGGCGCTGGCATGGAGGCGCTCTGCTCGGCTTCAGCCTAGCACATAGGGTTTTGCGAAAAGCCAAGAAGGAAACATTGCCAGAGTCTTTTATGCATGAAACCGAGAAGTAATTAGCTACACATTAGCCGAAAGCTAATTAGTAGAGCATTCAGGGGAGCGGGGGTTTGATTGCACAGTTCGCAAGGGGCTCAGTGCCCCTGTGCAGGTTGTCTTGTGAGAACCTGACATTTACACAGGTTTTTTTCATGGCCTGTGCTGATAGGAATGGGCACCTCAAGGCTGAAAAGCAAGATAGAGGCTCAAATCGTTGGCAGTGATCAGAGATAGCAACAGCAAAGCACCCAGAGACATTCAGAAAAGAACAGCATCCTTTTTTGTGGTTCTCCTCTGCCTTTTTGTTAAAAATATTTGTCTTTATTGACTTAAAAGACTTTGGAAAGTTGAATGTCTTCATAATTACGTGGATACTTGGCTAGGGTGTGGTTACCGTGTGCTGAGTGCATTTCTTTGGTTCAGGAGGCCCTGGGGTTTCATGTTTGTGTCTAATCAAGACACACAAGAGCAGGGAATAAATCTTGCCGTAACCCGTCATGTGTTATTGTATCTGAACTGCATGCAGCGCACTGGAATGGCATCCCAGGGCGTGCGTTGCTGCACCTCAGGTGTGTTTACCTGACAAGTTAACCTCATACCACGTCACTTATTTAGTACGCTGTACTCCAGGCATGTAGTAACTGCACACCCTGCTGTATGTCACTGAGCCATGATAGATGACACCCTAACGTGCCTCAGGTGCAGCAATACACAATAGGGCATACAAGGGATGGTTGGGGGGGTGGGGGGGGTTATATTATATATGTGCATCTTGTACCCAGCCTGGTCTGTGCTTAGTGTTGTGACCCACATTCCAGACCACTGTTACTGTGCCCAAGATGTGCCTGCATCTAGCTTTGGTTGTGTATTGCACCTAAGAAGTTGGTGCAAGGAATTGGCTGCCAAGTTGTGCATTATTGTTCCTCCACTGTTATTCCACGTGCAAGCGAAGAATATATTTATGTACATGATTTAAGAATACTGCTATACCTGTCATTAGAATGATTTAATTTTGATGAGCTAAATAGCTGTTTAGGATGAGAGACAATTTGCAGAGAAAAACGCCTTTGGTGTTATATACAGGCAGATTTTAATTTAAATTTCATTTTCTTAAGTTTGTAGTGTATAGCAGTGGTTCTCAACCTTTTGTGGACCAGTATGCATTTGTAGACATAGATGGGCAGTCCCAGCCCAGTGCTCCTCACTCCTGACCTGCTGCCTCCCAGGCCCCAACCCCCCAGTGGGTGTGTGTGTGGGGGGGAGGCTCCAAGCAGCCCCTTCCAGGCTTCAGCTCTGCCAGCCTGCAAGGAAAAAGTCACGGTTTCCCCTTTTTTTTTCTGTTGAAGGAGAATCAATTTTTAAAGTTTGTTCATGATGCTTTCATATATTTTTGCGACCTACTTTTGGGTCGTGACCCACGGGTTGAGAAACATTGGCCTATACTATTTAAGTATCTCTTTAAAAAAAAAAAAAATCTGGGGGCTTCAGGAGACTTTTTTCCCCCTCTTATTCTGTAGCATAAAAACTGGGCTGGTCTTAACATCTTTCTTGTTTTAGTCATAGTAATGTCTTCAATGGATAGTCTTAGCAAAATATTTTCCTTTTTTAAGGAGCTGTGTTTGGTCAGCTTCTATAACATGATGCTGATTGTAGGAGAGATGGAGGAGAGACTCCCTAGCGTGTTTGTAACTGGTCTTTCCTTTGTTTCTCCTCCATTATTGGCTGGGTTCTGATTTATCTCATTAAGTCTTGAAGAGCTCGTCTAACTGGCAAGTGAGATGTATTTCAGTGTCTGGACTCTGCAGTCTGAAATTCACAAATTCCACTTCATCTTTGGAAATAAGGAATACTGTCCTTTCCTGAGATTTGCCCGGTGCCTTAGCTGTGCATCTCAGCAGCTAGTCAGCTTTTTTGATCTCCAGTCGGAATGAAGCTGTATCTTAAGTCCTGCACCACCTGGGGATTGGGCTGTTGGAGATTGTTAACATTTGAGCTTGAGATGTACTGGCAGTTAGGCACTGAGACAGGAGAGGGAAAACTTTCCCAGTGGTTGACTAAACAATTGGGTCTAGGTTGATCTTTCCCCAGCTTCCCCAGTTTACTTCAAGGCATAAAAGATAGAAGGTCCTGGATATAACTGTAAGCTGCATTCGATTGGAGGGCCTGGAGTCAATGTGGTGGGGCTACTTGTGGAAGGGTAGCTATACCACAATGTTGCAAACTCCAGTGTAAGGTGAGTGTAGAGTGCCTCAAAACTGTAGACCCCACTGTTTTGTGGGTACTCCTTGGTTGCAGAAAGGCTAAAGGACATCACCCTGACAGAAATGTACCCTCCCTGAGATGTTAGGCAGTCCATAGCAGTTCTACCTGTTGTTCTCTGACAGAAGCTACTACCATCGAGGCACTGAGCATCTGGACTTGGTCTGGCCTTTGGATTTTCTCTTAGTGGTCTAAAGGGTGGATGATAGGTCTTGGGCAGCCTCCGTTCCTCCATACTCTTGCCTAGGTGTACCCGTAGAAGGTGTTGGTGACTAGACCTCTTACATGTACACCATGTTCCAGAGGATTGAGGGTTGCCTATTAATAGAGACCTGTTTTTATGACTATCTCAGCACGTTAAACTCTGGTAAAATGACAAAAACATGAAATAACTAACAAAGGCAATGGTATCTGGTGAAATAATGGAAAGGGTTTTTTTCCAAGTGCAATGATTATTCAGTGCAGTTCCGTCAATTCTCCAATACAAGGAGAAGGGAAATATAAATCAAAAACCTAATACATTAAGCTAGGTGGTGTATGTGTAGGGGGCAGGGAGTGGGGATTGAGATTCAGTGGAGAAAGAGCTTTCGGGGCAGGGAACAGAGGCTTTTCAGATGGTGGAGTTTGTAATCTGTGCTTATGCTAAATGTGCTCAGCTTGAAAATACAATTAAACACACTGAAAATCTAATGCAAGCTTGAGCCTGAGGCTGCTGAACTCAAGGCAGATTGTTTCACGGTCTCCTGAACTGGAAAGAGTATTGGCCTTGGAGCCTGCTTAGCCTCCTACATAGAGAAAGATGAAAGCATTCTATATTCATACAGACAACTGTTAACTCTCTTTCAGATTCTGTTGATCTCTGGAAGTTGGGGCTTGCACCCTACTGGATTGAGAAGCGCCCCCACCCCTTTCCCAGCCATGCTAACTGCAGGATGAAGCTCGAAGCTGTTGTGGAGCAGCTGCAAAAGCAGCAACAGCAGCAGCAAGCTCCTCTGCAGATGGATTCCAGGGAGAGACAGCAGAGGCAGATCAGAGAGGCCCAGATGCTGTATACTCAGCAGCTGGCTGCCCAGCAGGCTGTTCTAGCAGCCACATCTGGCAGAGCTTCAGGTGGCTCTGCTGTTGGCCCTCTGGCCAGAGTCCCACCTGTAGCTGGGGCTGCCCGAGCTTTTGATCAGAGCAGCATGAACTCTGATCCTGAGGAGGAGGAAGAGGAAGACGAAGAAGAGGAGGATGAGGAAGAGGAAGGGGGTTTGGAAGGTGGAGATCTTGAGGATGGCACCGAAATGACTGGGAAAGATGCCTGTTCTGCTTTGAAGTTTTTTCATTCTCCCAAAGTGGCCCATCACAACCAAAGAGTGGCTTCTACCTCTAATCCCACCCCAGGACATCAGCGAGGACAGCCAGTAAAGGAAGAGCAGGGTAAAGACACTACTAAACAACCATATTCAGGTTCCCCATCTGGGCGGCAGCCCTGGAGATTGGATGAACAGCTCAAGCAGGTCAGTGTGAATGGAGTTTCTCTCTGAAGCTTTTCTTCTCAAAGTAAGCCTCATACCTGTTATAGGCACCTTGTTTGTTAGCTGTAGGAGCACAGATTTCTGGTGACCCACAGAAGTAGTAAGTGAAGGCCCCTTATCTGTGGGTCTCAGCTTTTTACTTCTAGCCGTAGCCCTTGCAGATCAGAGATGAGTTGGTCTACGTGACTCATTTGTCCTTCACCTTTCTGCTTAGGCTGTCAGCAAGGGGCTGACAAATGCTATTTGTTATAATTGCTTTTGATGCAGACACCTGCCTGGTAGTATCTGACTCAACTTATTCCTCCCAGACCATCTGCAAGCCCTCAATAAAGACTTCCAATCACTGCAAACTCAGATTGGATTGGAGCCTGTGTTCTGGAATGTGGGGAAAGCTCCATACCCCACCAGTGATTCAGTGAATCAGCCAGGCCATTTTATAACTCATGAGTGGGAGGAAAGTGATTTGCATGCTATTGTATTCTAACAGCTGGGATGCTTATAATGAGTTTAAAAGGATAATTATCAGTGCTTGAAATATGTCAGTAGTGCCAAGAATTCTTTACTTGGTTGTGTTTCATGATAAGTGGGTATATCTTTAACAAACATAACACAAGGGTGCTTTATGCTTTAAATCAGTGGATCTTAACTCCGTTGGGTGCAGCTACAGTTGTAGGGATTTTGAGACTGGCACTAACACATGCTAGGTTTAGATTTGTGGGTTGGGTTTAGCAACACTTGGCTGCAACCAGTACAGTATGGGCTTGTGGAAGGTTTCCATTGGGGACTGCTACAGTTTCAAAGTTGAATTAATTCTTCCTTTGGTTCTAGGCAGATAGAATTTCTGAGGAAGCGACTGGAAGTAGGAAGACTGATTTTTTTTTTTCCTTAGTGATGATCTGTGAATAGTAGACTTTGATTGCTTGCTATGAACATAGATCATTTCAAATCTCCTCTTAAGAAACTGTTGGTTGGAGGCTTGAGTGTTTTGCTTCATGATGAAAAAAAGTTCTTTGCAAGCTTTCGGGCACAAAGGCCCTTCTTCAGGCATTGGGAGACTCTGCAAAGTCTCCCAATGCCTGAAGAAGGACGTTTGTGCCCAAAAGCTTGCAAAGAACTTTTTTCCAACTATTTAGTTGGTCTAATAAAAGATATCACATCTATACAAAGAACCTTGCCTGCCTGTGTCCTTAGACCAACACAGCTACGACAAACAACCTTGCTACATGATGACATGGGAGGCTTTTCAATGAGGAAGAATTTGTCACCTTTAGAACTTTGTATCAGGCTTGACCTCCTACATAAAAGAAATGCAGTAGTCTCACCCAGTATTTCCAGCAGTAAGCCCACATCTGTGCTCGCTAGTTCCCATATTGATGGTCCTGGCAGGATTCTGTGCAAGTGACTTGAGTTAGCGGTAAGCAGGATTCCTACCTCCAGTGTTTAGCAGCCAGCCAGCTGCTGCGCCTCCTAGGCATTTGTTGCTCAAGAGAGGTTGGTTTGAGAGAGGAGTTATTCAAACTGCTCTAAGGAAATTGGATGGGTGTGTCAGTCAGGTGACTGGCACTGGAGAAATTGCTTCAGCCCTTGCTAAAGTACAATGTGGTGGCTGATGGGAAAACTGGTTTCCTTTTTCGAGTCTCTCAACAGGGTGTAGCTGGGAGGTCTCTGACAGCACAGTCAAACCAGTGTGGCAGAGGGTACAAGCAGGGCTGGATTAACACATAGGCAAACTAGACACATGCCTAGGGCCCTGAGCTGCGGCGGGGGGGGTGGGCCTGGTGGCGGCATGAATGGCCCCATCTGCTTCCCTTCCCTTTCCCTTCCCTCTGCTGGCCTTGCTGCCAGTGGCTGCTTCCTAGCTGCGGCTCCAAGCCCTGCTCCCTGCGGGTGGCAGCACCAGGGTGGGGAAAGGGGCCTCGACTAGCCCGGGGTCCACAAATTTGTTTGCCTAGGGCCCACTAAGGGGTTAATCCAGCATAGGTACAAGCCTGGAAGTGTAGGCTCCTCTCTTTAGTAGCCACTTGATTCAAAAACTAATTTCAGACTGAGAGACTGGGTCAGTGCTTCACTGACTTTGGACAAATTATTTCTTTGTGGTTTGGTATAGTGCTCTAGGCAGCATCACATGAAGCTTACTAAGGTAGTGGGTTTGATTCCCTTTGTGCTTCCCTGACAAGAGGGGGAAAAAAAAGCCTACAAACTGGTCAGATGTAGCGTCAGAAAATATCTTTGCTGAAAGATAGGTCCCTGGGTGCTGCAGAGCCATTGGTAGAGCTGTACATAGGCTCCCATATATGTGAAGTTCCTAGTTTTGTTGTATTTCAACCATCCTACGGCCTTCAGGAGGCTTTTGCAGCCTAGTGTTGTGTTAGAGCAGCCAGGCTGCTTGTTCTAGAATTCGGGAACTGCAAAGGTGGCTTAAAGTTGATTTTGTTTGTCAGCCTTCCACGCTGCTGTGTTGCATAGATATCTGCTGTATTCAGGAATCTGGCCCGGTGTTTGTAAAGCACTTTGACATATGCTGATGAAAGGTACTGAAGAGGTACAAAATTGTAAAGGTGCTAAGGAAGCGCATTCAGTTCAAGTAGGGCTGGGTTGTCCAACTTCTGAGTGGGCAGAACCTGCTGGCCACAAGCCACATGCTGCACAGACCATGTTCCTCCTGGGCCACATGCCATGCCAAGCTGTGTAGACCCACCCTGCCATGCCAGCACCCTGTGCAGGATCTATGGGTCCCCCTGACAGTACCTTCCCTGGCCCCACAGGCTGCTTTGCCTTGTACCCAGGGTTAGGGGCAACAAGTGGAAGTTGGGGAAAGGAAGGGTAGAGACCAGAGACCTCAGCAGCAGCAGCAGCTGGAGAATGATGGGGGCATGGCACCAGAAGGCCAGGGAGTACAGGTTGACCTCTCAGGGGCTGCATCTGGCCTGTGGGCTGCCATTTGGACAGCCCTGAAGTAAAGAAAGTGTTGAGGGTTGAACTTGTTACATCCACATTTGTAGCTTGTGTTTTGAAGTGTGAAAATGTAACGCTGAGATATCACAATCTTACCTGGTAACATTCACATTTAAGATACCAATGAGTAGCTTGATCTCTGAAGGCAAGAAAGTACAGTTGGACACTTTTCTTTTGGTATTTAAAAGCTCCCCCCGAGCCCTTGTTTTTTTGGGTGTGTAAAATGTCTTATATTCATGAGGTGTTTAAAATGATCTGTGATGTCCTTTGTGGAATTAACTGGATTACCATTTTCATCTCTTACCAGTTGCAAGCACTTTTCTTCCTCCTGTCTTCAGAAACAATATTTAGGAAAGTTGTTTTGTGTTAAATTCTGCAGGGCCTTTTCATTAGACATTCAGGGGAGTAAGTGGCTTTATTTGTACAAGTTTTAAAGATGGCATTATTGGAAATGGATTCATAAATGATTGTATTGTAAGCCTTTTTAGTGCTCGGGCAGTGCTTTGCTAGCTTGGGACATCCTGAGGTCATTTTATACTGGAACATAACCACTCAGTGATAGGGTGCAATGTATGCTTCCTTACCCCTCACTTGAATCTTGAGGTCAGCTGGTACATAAGGATTGAGGCCAGAGCCTGTTGCATGCCTGATAAAGGTTAAGCATCCTTGATCTAGCATCTGCATTGTGGCTGTGCTCGAACCTACCCTGGGTACAAGGAGGAGGAGGAAATCCTTGCATGCCTGACCTCCTTCCCCACATTATTTACAGACTACAGGACTGTAAGGTTGGAGCTTACAAAGGCGCTTGAACTTAACACAGCTTTGTTTGCTTGCTTCCTTATTTTCTCATCAATGATGTCAGCCCAGCTTGGGAGAGAAGTCGGCCACAGCTGCAGCCAATGAGAAGAGCTGTTTTAATTTGTTCAACTCGAACATCTTTCAAGGGCCTACCCATGTTTTAGTTGTATTTTCAGCTCAGCAACAAGTCAGCAGATAAAAGATCATATTTTCAAAAGTGCCTAAGTTCCACTGACTGGCAGCTTAGCTCCTAAATCACATTGATGCATTTTTTCTCACTTGTTTCAAATACTCTAGATTGGGGCTGTGCAACTGGCAGCCTGCCGCCCCCCAGGCAGTTATCTTATGGCCCGTGGGCTTCTGCTGGGGTGCCACTCTCTGCTATTATGGCTAGGATCTCTGGGGTCCCACTCCCTCCAGCTTTCGCTTCCTGCTCCAAGGGTCCCAGGAAACCTGTGGCTTGAACAGCAAGGTAGTGCGGGGGGCACAGAGAAGGAGGACAGGTATGAGGAGGGTCCCACAGAAAGGGAAGGGAAGCTATGGCCCACGTGGTATGCAATTCCCCAGGATCTGGCTTTTGCCATCAGCTCTAGAACATGAACATGGTTGTGTTGAGTTCTCCTTTTGAATGTGATTTTCTCTTGATTAACTGGGGCCTTCAGGAGTGTTGGCTTTGCTGCACAAGACTGAGATTCTCTGGAGGGAGCCTAATACTAGGGTGGCAGAAAGTTGAAAAACAGCATTGATGTCTGGCTGCTCCGAGTTCCTATTCAGAATTGGACAGCCGAGTAAATAATTGTAGAACAAGCCATCGGACAAAAGAGCTGGCTCAGCTTATGACACAAGGGCGGTGGGAATCCTGTCAGCACAAAACAGCGAGGGAGTGGAGCGGCTCGTCAAGGGCTTGCAGTCCCAAAAGGAGGGTGGAGGGAACCAGGCAGCTCCCTCTCTCCTAGTGCTGCTCAAATCCTGTGTAAATCCATCACTGCTTAGATAGCTGAGAGCTCCCACGGCTTGGGCAGAAAGGGCCTGGTGGACTGCCCGTCTTTATCCAAAGAGAAATGAGATTTTAATTCCGCAGAAGAAAATGACACTTTTTAGCAGATGGTTGGGTGTGGGTTCTCATCTAATTTTAAACATAGCTGGGCAGCCTCTCTGGTTACCAGGGAGAGCAGCAGTATGGAGACAGGATTGCTGCCGAATCACTTTGGCTGCCAATATTCCAACTGATGTCCCAGCGAATCCTTTTCACACTCAGGAACACTTTTATTATTGTGGTTAGCAAGATTCCTACTTTAGTTCTTGCAGGGAATATAAATTACTCCAAGATCCTCAGCTGACTAGTGGTATTTAGTGCCTTTGCTTATGGGCATTTAAGTCAGTGCCTTAAAGGGGCTTGAGTTTCACAAGGTTGGTGCACTTTTTAACAGTTACGTCCTTTAAAGATGTCTCAGGTTGGATACTCACAATCATTCCCTTTACATGCCTTCTGAGTTGATAGTATGCCTTGTTTATTCATTATCCTGCCGCCTCTGAGAGTTTTTAATATTTTGTTTTGTTTTGGGGGATTTTTTATTATGAATTCCAGTGCATGGATTCTGTGCTTGCTCATAACCTCTGCAACCTCACGTGTGTGTGATTGATTATAAAAGCCAGAATTGGCTTGGGAGTCAGTCAACCTTTAGAAATGCCTCTGGATCGTCTGTCCATGTGGCAATTAACTGGTTAAGACAGCAGGATCATGGGTAGGAAAAGCTTGGGTGTGTCATGTTCTTATATTTCCATTTTCTGTCCCTTCAGAGCGATTACAAGAAAGTGGCCACATGCCACACTGCATTTTATAATCCGGTAGCCCAAGTTATAATCTTTTCATGGACACTTAAGGAGTCGGGAGTCCTAGTTTTCCACATTTTTGTTCCTGTATATTCCTGCGCTGCACCGACCTATGTGATTAAAGCAATGTACAGTTGATAGTGTTCATAAGGAGGGCTAAGAAAAAGGGGCACCTGACATGCTCTGAGTATACAGAAGTCAGCTGGATTTTTTTGTTTGTTTACTTCAATTTGATGTTGAGCTCGCGAAAATATGGTTCAAGAATAATACTCAAAGCCATACAGGTTCAATGGAGCTTTGTTCTGTAGAATTATTTCTGCTAGTGCAAAGTTTTGCCAGGCAACAGCAGGCATGTATGTGATAATTATAACATGGTTCTTACCAAGCTTGAGAACTTGCAGCTCCGGGCAGCAATACTGATCTTATCGGCATTTTGTGCTACAACAGCTCCCTTTATAGTAGCTTCTGTTTCACTTCCCAGGGTTCAGCTCCACCCACACAAGGAATTTCTTCTGATTCTCTGATAATCCTGAAATTGCTGCGCCCCTCTGTACATTTCCCATTAGCTGTGCATTTGCAGTTAAGCTGGTGGGATAGGGAGAAAAAGACTGTTCCACGGCAATGATTAGTTCCTTAATGGATATTTGTGATTGGGAAATCACCATGCTTAGTTTGAAGTCTGTCTAGAAATACCAGAATTGAAGTACTTCTGGCAGGCAGGTATATCAGGTTTGAGTTAGGTTGTCAAAACTAAGTAAAGTTCCTAGTTGTTTGTGGTAAAGACCTTGGGCATTTGTACACATGCTTGCGCTGCAGCACTGTGCACTTTTAAAGGTGCCCGGCACTGTGGCACATACATTTTTATAAACAGCAAAATGCATATCAGCTCTGAGAATATGGAGGTGGAGCACTTGTAAACTAAAACACAACCAAAGGTGTTTTAGTTCAAAAGCTCACCACTGCTGTTTTCTCAACACTGACAGGCATTTCACCGTTTATACAAATGCATGTGTTGAGCAGACTCGATTAATTGAGTCTGCTTCGACATGCCGGATCTCTGGCACATCGGAGCAGACAAACGTATGTCTATAAATGCCCCTTGTTTCTTCACCAGTGGTGACCTCCAGCATATGCACCAAAAATAAATATACCAGGGGAACGAACTCATCTGCACCTTCCTTGAAAATATTTGCATTGGGGAACTTTGAGAACTTTAGGGTGAGGTGCACCTCTGGCCTGGCATTCACCATGCTGAACTTTTGTATCCTGGTCTCTCTTTCTCTCTTGTATTAGGCATGGGATGTTGGTCCTGTAGGAAATTAGACTCTTCCCCAACATATAGGATGGTGGGAAAGTGCAAACTTCTATGAAGTAGAATGGATAAGCTCTGAACAGTATAGTCAAAGGAGATTTTCAGAATCTGGCAATTGTGAACTTGAAGAGGCTGGAATGGATTTGTCCTTCTATTGGTGACCCATTCTTATCGCTTCTCCTCTTGAGGAAAAAGTTAATTCTGTTTTTGTAGATGGGACAGGACACTGAAATTGCTCTGGACATTGAGCTCCGTGTTAATAAGATATTCCAGGTGGTTACGGAGTAATCCTAAAATAGCTTATTCTCTAATTGCTTCTAACATCAGGCCAACAGTCTCTGAGTAGCAGTTCCAGGGAACCCTTGGATAGCTGATTAGCTTCAGGGCTTTGGTGGGGGTTTGGCGAAAAGGGAGTGGGGTGGTCAGGATCTGGAGAGAGAGTCTGGAGGCTGGAAGCTCTCTTTAGGGTAAGACCTGTGTCCAGAACTGAGTTTTGCCTGCTGATACCTCATGTGAGAGTGCCAAGTGAAACCAGTCACTCCTTGTAATGCTGCATCATCTGTGTAAGAAATCTCAGATGAATTCCAGTTTGTCATATCTCAAGTGTGGTAGCCAAGGAAGCGAACACAAGCCAATTCCCTGTATAAAAATTAGGAGAGGGACACTTAGCATTCTCCCAAATAAAAAATTTAAATACTGATTTCTACTTCCTTCTGCTTCTGTTGTCTATAAAAAGGCATTCTAATGACTTGTGAAAGGGGTATTGATTTTTTTTTCAGTTTCCTGCTGTTTATGGAGAGAGAGTCTTTCTAGTTTTAGGGTATCTTTGCTTTCCGAGGAGGAATGGATGATTTGAATTTAATCAGAGCTAAATCCTCCCTGGGAAATGTCTTTATCACATGAAGGGCCACTTGTTTCAGTAAGCCTGTAAGCTTCTCATCTGTAGCTAGGTAGCTGTTTCTTAACATTTCACCCATTTCAGCTGAACTCAAGTCACTAGTATCGTAATTCAGGTGGCTGCTTAGTGTCTTAAGTGAATAAGTGTCAAAATCTCTTTTATCCGGTGAGCCAGTTGTCAGCATCACAAAACTGCCGTTGCAGTTGTCATTTTATGGGATCCTAGATTGATAATCTGGGCAAAGCATATAGAAACCTGGAAGTGTTGAGGGGGAGTTAGTCCCTTTAAATTGCATATGATCAGCAGGGATCCTGGTTTTCTCTGATAAACACCCCCCCCCCCCATTTTTAGATTAAAAATAGTAACCCAAAATCCACATTTTTCCGTGATTAAAACAAAACACCACTCTCCATCCATCCATCCATGCATCCATCCATCCATTAGTGGTGTTTCATTTTGGTCATGGAAAAATGTGGATTTTGGGTTACTTTTTTTAATCCAAAAATTGGTGGGGAGAAGGTTTATCAGAGAGAATCAGGATTCCCAATGATCAAGGAAGATTTTGCCTGTCAAGCGCTCATACTGTAGTCCAAGGCTTTCCAGATTGTAAGTGGCTGGGGACAACACACTCCATAAGCAGCACCAATGGGGGCTGCATCAGCACAAGACACAGGCCTCCCAGGCCTCATATATGCATATGCCTGGTTGCCTGGATCCCTTAGGTAGATACGGACTGTCATGCTTTCCCACAGGGTTGGCAAAAAAAAGTACTTTTTTTAAAGTTTTCACCAGGACAGTGATCAAAACTGGTTTAAACCATCTGATACTGGCTTTCATCAAGCAAACCTTCTCAAACATGCCAGGAGCTTCTGTAATGGTAATTACAAGAGATCAGAATACCATTTAACTTTTGCCATGGCAGCCTTCAAAAAAGCAAAATTAAAATACATGTCATGTGAAGAGTTGTGCCTATGAGGGTGATAAAGTTTAGAAAATGAGTTTATAAGAAGTGTTGTTAGTTGGGTCAGACCATAGGTCCAGTTCTAGTCAGTCTCCTGGCTTTGGCCAAGCTGTCCTACCAGACCAGGAAGGAGATGCTTGCTGGTGGGGACTTGAGTGTGTGCGGGGTTGTCTACCTTTGCCTCATCTGTGCACATCCCTGAGCAGAATTTCACTATACAGTGTCCAGCGGCTCTTTAGAGGCCTTTGAAGAACGGGGGATCTGGGTAGAGTCCGCAGCGTGGTGTCCTTCCTCGGCACCCTGGTTATTAGCCTGTAACCTTCATTCCTGTTCCTGTTCTGTCACTTGGTGTCCCAAGAAATTAGTTGCGCATTTAGTGGCCTTCCCCTAGCCACTCCGGGAACCTTATAATTCAGGTCCTCGGCCCAGTGCCATGGCACAAGTAGACCTGTCTTGGTGGCAGAGGACGAATGCTGAGGGAGGGTGAACAGGGCATGTTCAGTCTTCCAACCTCTGCTCTTCTCTCATTGCAGTTTCTAGCATTCACAGGTGATTCAGAGGCTGCCCCCTTGTCTATCACGTCTAATACCTACTCTTTCCTCCATGAATTTGAACAGTATCTTTTTCAACTGGGTTAAACTATCAACCTCCACAACATCTTGTGGTAATGAGTTCCACAAGTTAATTACTCACTTCATGAAAAGATTCTCCTTTTAGCTTTAAACCTTCTCCCTAATTGTTTCATTTTATGTTCCCTAGTTGTAGTATTGTGAGAGACTGTATATAATATATTCCTATTTACTTTCTTTGCACCATTTCATATTTTGCAGACCTTTATCATGTCCCATTTTAAGCATCTCATTTGAGGCTGAAAAATTCCAGCCTATTTATTCTCTCATATTGAAGTCCTTCCATACTCCAGATCACCTTTGTTGCTTTTCTTCATACCTTTTCTAGTTAACATAGAGCCCTTCATCATGCATATATAGTTTGGGTTATTTTTTCCTGTGTTCACTTTGCTCTTATTGAGATTGGATTTCATTTGCATTAAATTTCCTCGGATGTGTGATTATTTCTGCAAAAACCAAGAAGCTGCAGAAGAACAATGTCGTGCCTCAAATTTCATGAATCTTTTGGGAAATTATGTACCTAACTGCAAAGGCCACCTTAAGAATTGTGAGGGATTTGCTATGCTAGGATAAACAAGGTGGAACAGCCACATGGCATGGCTTAAATCAAAACTGTTTTTCATAAAAATGGTAGATGACCATGAGAATGACATTCAGGACAACATAGAAACATCAACAGCTTACAGCTGTACAGAGGCAAAGCACCTGTGTCTGTAGCTAAAACCAATAGCAGATGCTCTTGACCAACTCCAGGGCAAACATGGTCAAATTCAGGTGCAACATGAATGGCTACTTGTAATTCATAGCAAAGATCTGAAGTCCTGCGCATAGCTGATCAAGTCTAGATGTAATGACTGCGTGACTCTAGCTCACTTACTAGCCTAACTATATCATCTGCAATACATCTGTTATATTTGTGATTCATCTGCAAGCATGCATAGGTAGCATCATCTGCTTTTAATAGAAATAATTTTTTTTGCCTTTTGGTTTCTGCCAGAATAACCTGAGAAACAGGTCAGAAGCGGAGAAAGCAAGGAAACTTGTCATGTGCTATAAAATACTAAATGCCAGAGTAGGTGAAAAAGAGTCAAGGTCTAAATCAGACCATTGAAGAACAGGGTGAAGTGTCGAGTGCAGTGATTTTGTTTTTGTTTGTTTTCTTTTCATAGGTTAAATATTATTTTAAAATATTGCAAGCAGGATTTTTATCTTCAAGAATAAATTTCAATTTTTAAAACATTTATCTTCATTATTCACTTTTCCTTTAAAAAGTTGTATTTTACTTTTTGGTGCTTTAATTTGAATGTTGTAGGGTATGGTACCAATTAGCAGTTAATAAGGTTAGCTATATTCATTCAAGTAAAGGCTATTCTTTAAATTAATGGTTTTGTTTTGTTTTGTTTTAAATCAGGCCTAATATCTTTACAGAACTTCATCACCTTCTGACCTTTTTTTAAAATCTCCTACCTAGATATACATACACATTTTAAAATATCCTTTATATGGCATTAATAAACTCTCTCCTAACTGGCCAACCTGTTTTGGAAAAGCCAGTTGTCAAAACTTAATTAGGACAGGACAGTTTAAACCTGTAGATAAAACTACTGTGGTTGAAGGTGTCCAACCTGTTTCCCCCACTATGTAGAGTATTTTGAGATCTACAGAAAGGATGTAGAACGTAAATGCTGCTGTGTATTATCCTCTATTTGGTAATCTGACAGAATTTGCAGTGCAATGCCAATTTTTTTATTTTGTTTTAAAAGAAAGCAGAAGATGAATCCCTCAGACTGCATTTCATCCCCCATGCAGTTTTTCTGCTGTAGTAACAACTAAGAACAGACCTGTTAGTTTTGAAGGGTTGTTGGCTAACTTATGAAGCAATTAAATAATGTGTTTGTGGGTTAAACTGTTTTTCACACTTCCTCCCTACCTGGAGGAGCTCATGCATATTCTCATCCCTTCTCTTTCCTGGATTTACAATGAGAGAGATCACAGCACGATTGAGAATTTAAAAAGCCTCTCATGAATGTGGGTTCTTTGATTCTTTTTTGGGGGGGAGGTGCATGCCCATCTAGAAGCCCTTTAAAGATTTTCAGAACCTGAATCCCCAGTGCTTTGAAAATCAGGTTCACTTAGTTCTCTGAGGTTGAAAGGAATCAAAACTCATGGCAGAGGTGATATCTTGTATTAGACCAACTAGATATTTGCAAAAAAATTCTTTATTTGCAAGTTTTTGGACACGGGTACCCTTTTTCAAGCATAGGAGATTGCAAAGATTGTTAAAGTTGTAAAACCCGGATACCTTATATCAGGTTGTTGGGTATCCAGGCTGTAGATGTATTGGTCTAGACTGGCGAAAGGAATCAAAACTCATGGAAGAGGTGAGATCTTTTATTAGGCCAACTAGATATCTGCAAACAAATTATTGCATTTAAATGCAATAATTTGTTTGCAGATATCTAGTTGGCCTAATAAAAGATCTCACCTCTTCCACAAGTTTTGATTCCTTATATCAGGTTGAATACTCAATATTACCAGTTGCTGTTGGAGGTCTTGGCTTGCATGTTTTACTCAGACTATTCACACAGGCTTGTTGTTGCTCCAAGTTAACTGGCTTCTTATCAGGGTTCAGGAGCAGCTGGATGTTACCCTCATTAGCAGGAAGCTGTGTTTTTAATCTCCGTTAGCAAAGGACATCCAGATGAATCCTCCTGCGAACAAAACTGGTCTTCAGATCGCTTCCCAGAGTGTTGGGAATTGGCCTGCTGTAATAAACAGCTGACATAACAGAAGCGGCAATAATCCCCCATTAAATATCTTTCAGCTGATGGGGCTCACTGGATAATTG
>NW_005841950.1:2899275-2953132 GCF_000455745.1 Alligator sinensis | reverse complement strand
GCAGGAATTACTGGCTCAAACTAAATCAGCAGGCATTAGGGCAGCCCACTGCTGTGTTTATAAAGGGGGGAAATGTAGCTTTGCCTGGCTTTGACGAGTGCCATTCATCTTTGTAATTCAATGTATATGTCACTACCAGATGACTCCCAAGATTTTGAGATGTTAAAGTGGCTCTCATTAAAATAGATCTAATGCTTTTCTGTGGGCTTTAAGATGCTGTGCATTTGTAATCAGCATGGTAAATGATCTTGAGTAATCCTACCAAGTAAAGATGGATATGCAATATACAGGCTTGCTCTCATGTTCCCAAAACTACTAAGTAGCCATAGTCAACTGCTGTTCCAGATCTAGTAATTAGACTGAACAGTGTAGGCCCAACTGGTGCCTGGCCTACTGAGAAGTATATACCTTAACTGGTTGTTCTTTCTGTGTCCATGTGAGAAATCCAGATTCAGCAGTTCCTGGATTTATTTGCATCAGGCTTGTTACAGGAGGTGGGTTTGAAAAGAGTCTTGGTCACATTATTTTCTGCCCATTTTCTTTCCTTTGATTTCTCCCTAAAGTTGCTTTTGTGGGTACATTGGAGGTCAGTCTGGAACTCTTTTGAGCATGAAGAAAGTAGAGTCATATTGCTAATGGAAAGGACTGAGAGATGATCTCTTGGCACAGTCAGGATTCACTAGAATGAATGCTTGACACCTGCTACTTTCAATCAGGGCTTTAGCGATCACAGAATACATTCACTTGCCTAAGGCTGGCCACAGATAACCGGGAAACTTCATTCTTATATTCTCTCTTCATTTGGCTTTAACAGTGAAGGTGTTAAACCAGATGACAGTGCAATTGAAAAGATACCCTACTTCAGATATTGGATCAAGGATATTAACCCTGAGAAGAACATGGCCATTTAAATTGGCCAGGGATTTTTTTCCCCCCTCAAGAGAAATGATCTTGTTGTGAAAAGAGGGAAAATTTCAACTTTATTGAAAAATATGGTTTTGGAGTAATGTTGTAGCCATAATGGTCCAGGACATGTATATCTCCCACAAAAATCCTTGATTCTTGCATCTTTTATTGGACCAACTACATGGTTGGGATAGATTTAGAGAAGGTTTCAAGTGCAGTGCATTCTTCTTTAGACATCACCCAGAAAAATTCTTGTGTCTGAAAAAATGTACATGTTTTAGGGAAGATTGAAATGACAGCCCCCACTTTTTTATGGCCACCTTAACATGAAATGTTATTTAAAAGACTACATTGTTTTCCTGTTCCCTCTACATCCATTTCCTCTATACCAGGTATTGCCTCTCTGTGTGTACACGCATACACTGTTATCTGACTTGCCACCCATAAAGCAAGAACATTGTCCCTCACCTTTAATTTTTGTCCCCCAGAACGGAAATCTGAGTTGGAGCGAAGAAGCTGATGGAGGCCGAGGAAGAGAGATCTCTCGTGACTTTGCCAAGGTCAGTCTCTCTAATTATTGGTGTTTATTATCAGTGGAAATTGGGGGGCAGGGAAGGAATAATTTCCCTTCACTTCATTGATAGGAATTACAAATCACTGCCTGTTCCTCTATGGTTTGAATGTGTGAAGCAACTACTCTGAAACTGCTCATTTCATGTTAAGGTGACCACCCCCTGTGATTGTGGATGTGTAGTATTCAGCCATTTTATTGCTCTTAATGGTTGAAATACAGCTTGCAATAAAACTTCATACCTACTGCACTATGACAGTTACTATTTTTTCATCAGCAACTATCTTTGTGTGGAAGGACAGGGTTTAGCTTCTTAAAACTGATTAGCAGATTTGGGCTGTGTCAGACTAATGGAATTTATTTTAAGCTAAGCTGGCCCTTTTTGAAAGGGTATAGTTAATTGCTGTATAAGTCAAGTGATGCATTTCCTTCCAAGTAGTGCAGTGTGTCTGAAGGGGTGGCCTACACAGGAAATAAACCCAATAAACTCATTTTCTTTTGAAAGAGTTGTGCTTTGAGTAGCTAACTCCCCATTTTGAGAGAGACAGGCACATGGTTATCTTGCTGAACCTTTGCTTTCCTATTGACCGTCACCTCAGAGAGCAGCTATAACCAGCAGGGGAAAAAACCCCGATTTCCAGTTATATGTATTCCATTTCTTTTCTCTGTGTGTCTCTTTTTCTTTAATTCTCATGTATTTAAAATGCTAGGATATTTTATGTGCGTCTCGATTAACAATACTGACCGACACAAGTTATATTGTGCCCTTGCAGTGCCTTTCAGAAGTGAAAATTGGATTCACTCTCCAACAGCTAGTTGTATGATTATCTTGCCTCTGTCTTCTCTGAAATATCAGAATAGTGCTAAGAAGTAGAATTTATTCTTTTTATTATTATTGAATAAGCAGTTGAACAAGATTTGATCAGAAGCCTTGTTTCTTTAAGGCACTCTGTCAAAACATTTCTGCATAACTGTTTCTTTATTGATTGTCCAGCTAAGTGCTAGTACTTTTTAGCTTATTTCAGAGGCGTATCTCCCATGGAGCGTTCCTTATTAACAGGATCTAAAAGATCTTTATTTTTCCCTCCCCTTTCAGGAGGTTGTCATAGAGGTGCAAAGCTCCAAGGAAAGAATAGAAAGGTCAGAAGAAGCCGCTTGTTAACCTTGTTAGTGCCTTGGGGATGTGGATGGGAGAGGTTGAAGTTTCTGAGCCGGAGTGTTACATTCCATTTTACATTCCTTTCTTTCCATTCTGGTTTTCTGTTTGGCTCCAAAATTTCCATCTCCCCTTCGCCCACAGGTGGGATCCTCAGAGCCCTTTCTTTCCTCTCCCCATCTCAAAAGTCCTGGGTTGCTGCCACGCTTCACTCCAACAAAAAGTGAATTCTTACTTCTTCCAAAGTCCCTTTCTCCACTATGCCTGAACAGATTCATGGAGAATGGTACAGAGCATCTCCCATCCAACAAAGGGGGCTCAGTCTGCCACCACTTCAGCCTTGTCAGCTCTAAGAGTTAAAAATTCTGACTTTTAACTTGCTGTACAGCTGGAAGCTGTCCCACCATTGTATCACCAGCAGAAGTCCAGGATATATGGTGGTGGTATCTCTTCCATCTTCCCTCGCCTGGGTTACCTCTTTTTTTTTCTTGATTCCTCAGCTGTATGAACTGGATAGTGACCCTGAGCGGAAGGAGTTCCTGGATGACCTTTTCATCTTTATGCAGAAGAGGGGTGAGTGAGTCACTTGCTTTGTTTGGATCATCTAAAATGGGACAGTGGAGCCCAGGCCCTAGCTTCCCCCTGTGCTGGGATTGACTCAAAAGGAGCAGACTTCCCCTTCAGCTTGCTGGTTGAGTACGAGAACAGCATTGTGACCTGAGTTAATTATCTTGGGAGTAAAGGGGCTGGGCAAGGAAGAGCCATTCTACCTTAGAATATTGGATTATTGGAAATTTCCCTGCTTTCTGCTCCATCTGTCTAAAGAAACAAAGGTCTCCAGGATTTATTTTGGAAGGGAACTGGCATACTGATTTCTGAAACATTTAGGCAAATCTCTCCCTTCCTTGGAATAAAGTGCTTTGTTGACATGTTCCCCTACAAAAGCCCCCAGCATTTTATTTTCATAACTCAAATAGAGAATGTGTGTGAACACCCTTAAAAATCAAAACCAAACAAAAAAAAAACCAAACCAAAAACAGGATCTGCATACTGAGTCAGGGGCTTACATCTGTGTTTAGACCCAATCATCAGGGAACTGTGAAAATGTGCAAAAGCATTGTTTTCCTCTTGTCATACATATTCTTCAGGCTTGGATTTTCTGTTTCATCTCCATTTGCTTAATTCAGTCCAGGAACATCATTCAGAAGAAACTGCTTGTCATGTGCTCAACCACTTTGTCAGGAGGCAAAACTGACGTGGGAGCCGTGGAGTCACTCAGCTAGAATATGGTATAGATACTTCTCTATCATCTTGGTATGCAAGTGTAGTTCCTCCAGATTGATGAAAAATGCCTGTATCAGTCTAGCTAACAGCCCCTTGTGCAGTACAAAAATTGCTAAAGCAGCATTTTATGGCCAGAGAGCTGTGACATGCCATACTGAAGTTTGTCCATGGATGTTTTAGGCAGATCTATAGACCTAATCTTGCAACAGGTAAATAACATTCTCTGATATACTGCTATGCAATAAAGAGCCATACTGCAGTCCACTTATCTCAACAAGGCCTGCAAGAACAGGTACAGTGAATATTTGCCATACAGGAAGGAAGAGCTTGTCCTTAGCTCCTGTTCATAATAGTATAATAATCTAAAAGCCAGCTTACTTTTCCTAGGCTCTTATAGAAACTGGTTCGTTAGCATGGTTATGCCTTGAGATCTGGTAAGGAATTAAGTAGAGGTGCCACGGATACATCGGTCTGATATTGGATCGGCACTAGTATAAGGAAAATGACTGTATTGGAAATCGAAGTGGCCAATAATTTGGTCGATAAATGCCTGTGTGTGCGCACAGCCCAGCATACAGGCAATGAGGAGCAGAGCCCAGCAGCGTGGAGAGCTGCATGCAACTGGTAAGTCTGTTGTGGTGGAAGGGGCGTGGCCCCCCACGGTGAGGGAGGGAGTGGGGCCAGGGTAGGCGCTGCCCAGCCCAGGTGGAGTGAGCGCTAGGTGGAGCTGTGGCTCATCCGTGAGGGCACGGGAGGAGGGAATGTGTGCCCCGGGGGCGGGGGGGGCAGGCAGGCTGCAGCTGCAGATTGGGGCTGGAGATGGCTGCGCTCGGGGCAGGCAGCAACGGTGCTGGGAGGGGGGTTATGGGGAGGGCTGCAGCCATCCCAAATTTCACTGTAGCCCCCTCCCCCCTGTAACCCCCTCCCACCACCACTGCCACCCGCCCTGAGCGCAGCCCAGTCCCCAGCCTCAAGATGCAGTCTGCCTGACCTACCCCGCACAGATCCAGGGGTACATGTTCCCCCTGTGCCCTCCCGGACAAGTGGTGGGAGCTACCAGATGAGCAGCACGCAGTTGTGGGAGCCACATCCCGCCCCCTTTCCTGCACCCCCCCAGATGAGCAGCGGCTCTGTCCTGCACCCGCCCCACCCCAGCTGGGCAGTGCCTGCCCCAGCCCCTCTCCCTCACCTCAGGGGTGTTGATCTGCTCCCCCCTCCCCTTTCACCACAATGGGCTTACCAGCTGGACGCGGCTGTATTGGAAATTGGATTGGTATCAGCTGATATGCTTCCTTAAAAATCAGCTATCGGTATCGGGCCCCAAAATCTCCATTGGTGAACCCTTAGAATTAAGGGATGATGTCTCAGTCTTCTGAAGCCAAAGAACAGCTGGTATGGTAAAGTAACTTTCTGGGACTGGAATTTGAGTCTCACCACTACTGAATTCCTTGATTTCAGCAAGTATTTTTGGGTGCTTCTATTATGAAGCTCTAAGGTAGTCGTTCTTAACCAGGGTGCAGCAGTTTAGGAGCTTGAACTTGTTGCACTGAGTCAAAATCAGTAGGCAACGGCATAAGGCGGCCTGATTAGTTTACTTAAGATTTTTTTTCTGAGCTGCACATTTTGTGGTAAAGGGATGAAAAATACCATTATCCTAAAAGCGTAAGATTGGCAGTAATGAAAATCTCCAGGTACCTTGAGAGCGAAATAGGCTTAATACCTTGGTGTTTCCTTCCAGTTGCCTATTAATTATTTATAAACAACACACTCCCAGCCCAGAGGCTGAGCTGGTTGCCAGCTGGCTGCTGTAGGTGCACAGCTTTTAATCAGCTGTGTATTTCCACTGTTTTGTTTTTGTGCAACTCTTGTTTTCCAAAAGGCTATTTAAGAGGAAATATATGAGCAAACCCAGCTGTGTGAGCCATCACATCTGGCCTGCGGGGCTCCCCATGGGGTGGGAAACTTGGCAGTGGAGGAGCGGTGGCCATTAATATGATCACCCTCACCCTGCCAAGTTCACAAAACCCAAACCTCATACTGTTGGTTGTAGCTGGGCCAAGCCCACTCCCCCACATCTGGATCGGAGCTGGGCCACACCTCCTTCCCCTTGTAGCCACACCCAGGTTGGGACCAGGCCATGCCCCCTGATGCTGAGGGCTTCCCCCACCCCCAGATGCTGGGTTGGGACTGGGCCATGCCCCCTTTTACCCTGCAGGGCCAAGCTGCACCCCCTTTCCCCCACAGGGCCAGGTTGTGGCTGGGCTGCCCCCTGTCCCCCTCTGCATGGCTGGATGTTACCCACAGCACCCAGGTTGGAGCCACTGGTAGGATCTGGTCTGCAAACAGATAGGGCACTGCCTATTCTGCCTGCTGGGGAAAAAGTTGAGCATCACTGAGCTAGGCTGCACATCCCATGAGTGCTGTGTTATTCATCTAGCAGCCTTTATTTTTGTGGCAGTCCCCTAAAATGTCATTGGAAAGACTCTGTGAAGGTCAGTTGCTCAAGCTTGCCTGGAAACAATGTAGTGTATAAGGGAGACCAGAGCAAGGAACTACATCATCTCCTCAGTATCTCTGATCTGCCTCTTTTTTTTCTTTGTTTTGTTTTTAAATCCCAGGTAGTCATTCTGACTTGTAGCTGGGTTTTTCAGAGGCTGCACTTAATTGTTTCTCTTCCATTTCTTTGGCTGGACCACCACTAAGCAGTCACCATAGCATTTCCCTATGATACTTCACTATTGCCGACAATGGTAAAAGACAATTGTAGCTGCATATCAGGTAGACATTGTATGCACACTTTGGGGTCTGACATAGTCCAAATACATAGTCATTAACATAGCAGATCGGACACACAGATCATAGTTCAGTCATCCTTTTGTGGCCCCATCCAATGCACAAAATTAAGTTTCTTTCCCATCTGAACACAGGTATACTCTTCTGGAAGAGTCCATCAGAAAGACTGATAAACTGAAGCTTTGGTGCAGCTGAGAGCAAAGTGCTACATTTCCTTGTATGTGCAAAGAGCTAGTTAGTTTGCCCCCCAGTTTGGAGTGGAAGTGTCGGCAGCTCTGTTTTTCATTATCCCTGGTGTAATGAGGGTCACTGTGCTGTCCTCCTGCAGCAACTCTGGGGGAGGCTGGCTCTTGTTTGGAAGTGGTGAGGAGATGTGAGCAGATTGATAACGGATGCTGATCCTGGAGGTCCGATGTGAAAGTTAAACAGCAGATTTCACAGGAGATGCTGAAAAATCTCTGAGGATGAAAAGACATGGCTGCTGCCGCCGCCGCTTGGAATGTACCTAGAATGTGGAGCCATGAAATGGGCTTAATGCAGATCAAATGTGCAGGTTTCATCTGCCTCTGAGCACAGCAGGTTGTCACTGAACAGCTACAGCTGCAAGTGATAAAATGGCCCCCCAGTGGCAATAATGATGGTGGAAGGAGATGAGAGGAAAGCTGTAACTCTTCCTTTGTTGGGAGAGTGTTTTTTTGGTTTGTTTTTTGTGTTTTTTTCCCCTCTTGCACAGATTTAGGGGAATCGGCCCATCCATGACTAGGCCTCAAGGTGAAGTTGCTACTTGTGCTTTACTACTACTTTCCCCTTCTAAACCTTCCTTCCATCTCCCTCCACTAGGACAGGCTGCAAGATTGTCCTTTCTGGGAACCACACAATTTCCCCTTCTGCCACAAAAAGAGTTAATTTTAGGGCATGTGAAAGTTTATCTGCAGCTAGGTGGGATGAGACTGGCATTTCATGGGTCTCTGTATATGCTTCTGCCAGCAGAGCTAAGTCCTGCTGTTTGGTCCTGGGCTTTAGCAGAGGATAACGACTTTGTGATACTGCATAACAGTTTTATGGCTCAGGCAAATATCCGTAGGCTTTAGATGCTCCCTAATGTTTATGAACCACATATATGTGACCCAAAATGAATTGGAAAAGCAATCCTATAGAGGCCAGACTAGAGCATCTTTAAATAGTGTGCTCCCTATGAAAACACATAATGTATTCCAGTGTGCCACGTCCTTTTGTCTGGCAAAAAGAACATGCTTATTTCTGTGGATCTTTGATCTATATTTTCTACATGGGCTGTATGTATAAAACTCACAACATCTTCAGTGTTGCCTTCTGCTGTCAAATCCATTCCCTCCTGCTCTCCTTTCATAAAGCTTTTTTTAACTGACAAATTTAAATTCAACCTGGCATAGGCCTAGAACTATATTGTTGCTTATCAGAACCTTTTAGTGCCTTCCCTAAATTGAGTGAGCCTCATGCAGTGGAGGTAAGTGGCACAGAACAGCCTGGTGGATGTGCCTATTTTCCCTATACCCCAGACTGGTTTAGATAGATGGTGGTTGTCTTCCTCATGATACCCCCAGTAGAGTTGAATTTCCACTTGGTCTCACTGAAACTTCCTGGAGGAGTTGTAGAATAATGAATGTTTTCCATTCTTAGAAATTATTGCTGGTGATTTTTGCAAGAAATAACTGGAGAAATGACTCTACGGGAGGGAATTACAGTGTCTGCTGGTTATTAAAATCTTGCTTAAAAGACTTGGCTGCAAACCCAAAAACCAAACACCAAAATCTTGTCTTACTTGCACTGTGCACTGCTTGTGAGCCTTTTGGTTTATGGAATCAGCTGCTCATTAGAATAAAAGACTTAAACCCTAATATATACATACTTGCTTTTTCCCCTGAGAGCTGTCAGAATCAATGACTAAATTATAGCCAAGTACCAAAACTGTACAGAGCTTCTTGATGGGATTCTGCAAGGGCTTTTTACTTTGCTTGCTTTCTTTTGCCTTGGCTTATTAGACTAAAAAAAACTCTGCTTCATGTGATTCAGTTAGTGTCTGCTGGTTACTAGAATATTGTAGCACAACACTCTGGGACTCTGAGGCATTCACTGGCATATTAGTTAAGGCTCCTTTTCGAAGGATGCTGTTTTGTTCATTGAAAGTACTGCCTTTGTGGGGAGGAAAAAAATCATAAAATTCCTCAGATTGTACAACTCAACTAATTTTGTTCAAGGTTTCTATGTAACTGGTTTTCCCAGATGGCTTGACCATTCTGTTTTTGATGTAAATATACATAAAAGGGGCTTTGTAAGCCAAAGCGTGTGGTTTTAATGTTTTCCTGCTGTTGACGCTGTGTGGTTTAGATGTGAGGAATACAACAAACGCATGCTGTTGAGTAAAACATTTTACCAATGCATTATTTTATTTATAGGCAAGTGATGTTTGAGATGCACACATGCAGAGAATGCCCCTTTCAGGTCTGCAAGTTTCTTTTGCTTCTCCAGGAATATCTCAGGATCTGAGAAAAGCAATGGAACTTTGAAATCAGGAATCAATAGATTTAAATCTTCAACTCCTGTTTTTCGGTGTGATAGAGCCAGAGTAAATGACCTGTTACAAATGTTTGCATGATAGCAAAAGAAAAAAAGAAATTCTGTAATAGAAGACTCCCTAGCATGCTACAGCAAAACGATAATTTCCAGTCACTGCATCATTTTGATGAGCAACTCCTCCCTTTCCTCCAGTCATCTGGGGGTGTTCTTCCCTTCCCCTTTGCAGATTGTCCCTGTAGAGTCTGAAGTCTGGAGCTGGATCTCTTCCCTCATCTTCTGTATGCATCCATATTGATGAGTTATATGGAGAGAGAGAGAGAGAGCGAGCAATCTGACACCAGTCTGCTCTGAAATAATTAGTTTGTAGTCTCTGTCCCGCGTCTCCTTCCCAGGAATATAGGATTAGGGATTGAAAGGTCAATTCTTCCTTTGCTCGGGGGATTTAGATTAAAATTTGTGAAGAGTTCATCCATTGTCCCTCAATTTGGATGTTAGGGTTTCAAAGCGTTCCTTTCCAAAGATCTTCCTTTATATCAGTACTTCTTATTTGCTATGTATGATTTTCTTTTATATCAGTACTTCTTATTTGTTTGGCGCTCCGGTGTCCAAGCTGATCTGGCTGCCTGTTTCTGCACCAGTCAGTAATGACTTGCTCTGTGCAAGCCACTGAAAACCTGAGCACTTGAATAATATGATGATGAGGACTGTATAGTATTAGACAGAAAAAAGTAGAACTCTTTGCCACGATCGTGTCCCAGATCCTTGCCATGTATATTAAGCAGCTGAGCAAGGCTAAGCTTAAGTTGGGTCGTGTGCATCTTGTCCAGACACCTTTCATCCTCTGTGTTTGGAGTAAACTTTTATTTACTGCCTCCGCTTAGACTGGCAAAGAGGAATTTCTCTTCAGTTCAAAGGTTGTAGGGGTGGAAACTCCACCCGTTGCAAAGCTATTCACCATCTGCTCAAGTTTGGAACAACAAATAGATTGGCCCCAGCTGTGCCAGTAGCAGTTGAACTTTATTTGAGCTCAGTATGAGAAGGAGCAGAGTTCCACCGGGTCTGGGTTCCTGGCAACAGAGTGCACTTGGTCCTGGGACAGCATAGCAGTTTTCCCTTGAAGGTGAATGCGGTTGCAGTCTTGGCCAATATAAAAGGATGGTGGTCATTGTGAAAGTGTGTGTACACACATGCCAGTTAGGCCGCCTCCGGTGTTCAGCAGCTGAAATCTGATAAGGGGCCTCTAACTGTCAGTCTCACTTATTGAGGAGGGAAGCAGAGACCGAGGGCATTTCTAGGGGTGCAGATAAGAACTGGGCCTCCTGTCAAATAGAGCATGATTAATTACCCTCCGTCCCAGCTCCTGCTTTGATAGGAGGGTCTAATGGTCTGCAGGCTCGCAGATCTGGTGGTGACATTCCCATCGGGAGGCGAGAGTGCCCGCTGTGGAAATGCCCTGATTATAGGGAGTGATTAGACCAGCGACGGCACTGGCAGAAAAGTGGGGGGCAGGCTTCTCTTTTCCCATTCAAGTTTTTTAAAGTGAGACCCTGGGCTACCTGCCTAACAGAGGTGACAAGGAAGCCTATTGTGAGTAAAGCCACAAGCATTTTGAATAGCTACAGCATAGAGGGTCTCAGGCTTGAGACAAAGTAAGTTTGCTTCAAACCAACCCTGAATTTGTGCTAGGAGAGAATTCTTGGCAAAGCAGAAGCTAAGACAATGCAAAGTTGTAGGGATTTCTAAAGCCCAGGTTATATTGCAGAATGATTTGTTTAAGAATGGGACTCCATTTTAGAGAGAGAGGGAATAGAGATGGAGCCTGCACATGGGGACATAGTTATATTTTCTGCATCTCTGGCGAATTCAAATTTTCCTTTTACAATTCAATCCAGAATCACTTTCCTCATCTTTTCAAGCCTCAGTCTTGCTTCAGTCTGGTTATATAGCATTATTATAGTTTCATTCGTTTCTTCTGATCGTGTCGCATTTGTCTTCCCTTCTTCACACTTACACAAGAGTCTTCTCCATAGCACATTCTGGCCCAGAATCTTTTCACGTCTCCCACTTCTATGCAAGTTACATTGAAAAACTTTCGTCTCTGCCTATTCATTTCTCATTGCATAGAGCACGTGGTTATTATTTGTATAAAGGATGGTACGGGAAACAAAACTGTGTGGGAGCTGTCTGTCTCTTTTTCTAGAAATGGAAGCTTTACATAAAATTAAAGAAAATAAGAGGAATTTTGGAGTGGTTTAAAAAAGTGTCATATCAGGCAGGATGCGACTAACTAGCAAAGGAAGTAGCTGCCTTAGAAGAAGTTTAATGACAGCTCTTCCAGAGTTTTACTCCTAAGTCCTGAAATACTTGGATGAGTTAGGTTTTTCCTATTTTACAGATGGGAAAGTTGAGGCACAGAGCAATGCAATGATTGGCCAAAGTCACACAGGAAGAAAGAGCAAAAAAAGCTGGGTAGCCTATTTTTTTCCCTTCCCCCTGCCTTCCACCCCCCATCTCCCAGCGCTCCTTCTTCTAGACCTCATTGCCTTCTTGCCATCCCTTATAAGAGTACCAGTTAAAAGAATATTTATTTGCAATGTTCTCTTCTTCCTCAGTCCTCATTCCTTCCACCCCTGCCCCTCCTCCCCCACCCCCAGAAAGCTATTAGGAAACGAGGGGAAGCTAGCAAGTCAGGTCCATCTGCTTCTCGAACACAAGAGAAATTCAAAACCTTCAAAATAAACCCTTTAAGCTTCCGTGTATTCAGTTACATGCTATTGAAGGGGGAAAGCCTTTCAGGGCAGGGAATGATATGGTTGGACAGAAAGGGCTGTTGATCTTCCTCAAAGTGGAGAAGTTATAGCTTCAGTTAAGGTTTCTCCAGGAACACTGCTTAATCTGGAGACTGTAATTGTTATGACTCCCTTCCCTTTCACAAAACCCACCTGCCCCACAGGCTTTTAGACGGTTGCTGCTTTTTCCACTGCCTAGGGCTCAGACTTCTTGTCCTCAGCCTCTCAGACCTTCAGGATTTTGTCTCTCCCTGCTTACCTATTCTTCTTTATTTTCCAGCCTCTACTCTCACTTGTCTTCCCCTCCCTCCACTGTTTTCAAGTTTTCTACCAGCTATCTGGAATGTCCTTCTCTGGATTCACCCAAAAGAGCCATGTTCTCCTTTAAAACATTGTTCCAGACCCATCTCAGCAAGTGACCCTATATATAATCTGAAAAAGTATGCTTTGGAGTATTTGGGAACAACTTGTAGGCCCCTGTTTTTGGAAAGATAACCCATACAAAATATTGTGCAGCTCTTTATCTTAAACCTGTGTCCTGTCCTTCTTTCTTCATAGTGGAGGACAGTTTCTCTCTTGTGATTGTACAGCATTATGCTCAACGGAGAGGGCCTGCAGATATCACTGTCCAAAGATGTATGTCTTCCTCCAACCCTGGCCCATAGCAAGTGAGCAGCAAGGCTTTGCAGTGGAGACTCTTCACCCTGCTATTTATTTGTGTCAAAGTCTCTGTCTGATGCTGAGCACCCAGAGGAGAGTTGGCTTGGGGTTGGGGTTCACTTAAAGACCGGGGTGGAAACTGTGCCTTCCCAGGGAATAAAAGACTGCCTGGAGAAGAAATAATCCCCTGTCCCCCACCCTTTCCTGCTTCGTATCAGAGCCCCCAGTGTTTGCAGCAGTGGCAAAAGAAGTTTCTGTGAGCTGGTGGAATACAGGAAGGCAGGCCAGAAAGTACAGTAAAATGAGTTTGCCATCAAAAGGCAACAAGTCTTATGCCATGCCCCTGACCAGTGACCTTTCCCTCTGGAATTCTCCCCTCTGACCTCTAGATCATTAATCCTGATGCTGCCAGATGACAGTAATCCATCATGGGCCCTGACAAGCCTCGCAGCCGACTGTGAAAGGATCCGCTCGGCTTCAGCGTCCTCTCGTCCCATGATGCTCGTTTTTCAGCCTTTCCTGTTCAGCGCTGGGGGTTTCCAATAAAGACTTTATCGCTTTTGCCTTCCTCTGAGAGGCCGGGGCGGGGGGGTCTCCAAGAGCAGCCTTTCCACACTTTCCCGTATGTGTTTCCCGAACGGCGTGCTGCGCTCTGGGTGATGTAAACCAGCGAAGATCACGCTGAGACAAAAAACGCAACTCCCATTCGATTCCCAGCTCCTTGCAGCTAAGAAACTATAACTCAGGACTTACTTCTCTAATAGCAAAGCCATATAATACTTGATAGAAAATGTCTGTATAATTCTAAATTGTCATTTTGTAGAATGTAATTGAGGATTTTATTTCTGCTGATACATTTTTCAGGTTGGTTAAAAAAAAAAATCTGTTAAAAAAAATCTTTACGTGGTAGGTTTGCAGAGGAGGTTATCTATAGTTCCATATTACCAGGGATCCTGGTTTTCTCAGATATATACACAAACATATATAGTGGTGTTTCATTTTAATCAGGGAAAAATGTGGGTTTTGGGTTACTTTTTTAAAACGGAAAATTGGGGATTTTTATTTTTAATCGGAGAAAACCAGGATCCCTGCTTGTTGTATGTAAGATTTTCCTTTAAAGGGCCTGTTTTAAAAAAAAATGGGGGGGGGGGGGGGGGGGGGGAAGGTTGTGTCCCCCCATTGCAACCAATAGGAAACTGGAATTCAGCTGCTGATTCTTCTTGCTCTAGCCAGTGATTGACTGGCTTGTGACAAAGTACTTTGTCTCTCTTTGCCTCAATTTCCCTTCTGTAAAATGGGCATAATAGCTGGCTCCTTCACAGTGCTGTCTTGAGAGTCAGTTCATTAATGTGCATAAAACATTTTAGGATTGTGAGATGGGAAGGTTTTGAGAAGAGAGAAGAACCGTGTTGAGAATAAAGTTTGGTTGTTTAAAAAAAAGTTAACATTTTAGTATCCCCCCTTACTAGCCTCTTGGTTTTCCTGAGAAACCTTGTTAGTGACCCTTCCCATTCACTGTCCAACTGCCCCATCTGGCCAGTCTCCAAGAATAGCTGGATGAAAGTCCCTGATGGGCAAGTTAATACCATTTCTAAATTGGATTGTGGGGAAGAGTGGGTGGTTTTGAGCTGCCCAAAAATGACCTTGGGGGAGGGGAAGAAAAAAGATGTGTGCGCCAAGTGCTGCCTTCCCCTGCCTTTGCCGACCCAGACTGATTAGCGGTGTGGCAGCATTGATGCAGCTTCTGTAATGATTGGCACTGTTGGACCATCCCTGTGTCCTACTGGAAGTGGCCACCCTGGCAGAAATGTAGATGTGCCAATGAAGGGGTTAATAATAGACCCTCTCTCCCCCCTCCTTTCCCCCTCTCCATTTTCTTGGTGGTGAGAAGGGATAAATCAGATTTTTGCCCTCTCACCCAGCTCTGTTGAAAGCTCCCAGGTCAACTTCTAAAAGTCCTCCAAGGAAAATAAGTAAATGGGTCGTTGACATTGGCCAACAGTTCTGTTAAACAAGGGCTTTTCAGAGAAGGCGAAACACGGTCTGTCGACAGGCTCACTTTACAGCCTTCTGAAAACAGTAACTGCCTCTGCGCCTTTAACCATATTAAGTGAGTTGCCTTCAAATGCTTTTTAACACTGTTTAAACTGATAGAGGCTTTGTGTGCATTAAACAGTTCTACCATTTTGTCTGCTCGAATTAAAGCAGTACAGCCCTCTCTCCCTACAGCATGGTGGGAGTTAGATCACTGTAAAGGATTTACTAGCAGGAGAGGAAAATGAATCTGTCCCTCTTCTTATAGGTACAACTGCATCTACCCTAGGGGCTATATTATAGCTATTTTAAAAAATGCCCCTCACCAGCTCAGTTGCACCAATTTAAAGTTCAGGTGTAAATCAGGCCTCGATTCAGGGTTTTTGCTCAAAGCCGTGTTGGTCTGACGACATAGGCGGGCAAGCTTCTTTGGGTAGATGTGATATCTTTTATTAGACCGACTGAGTAATTGGAAAAAAGTTCTTTGCAAACTGTCGGGCACAAGGCCTTGATTCAAACTTTTTTGGCTGCTCGGGGCCACAGCATATTTAAACAGTTCAGAAATTATTCTAGTCCCGCTCCTTGAGGAAACAAAGCTGCGGCAGCCGATGGCCGACAGCTTAGGCGTTGCTGTTTTATAAATGTCTCTCCTCTGGAGAGGGAGGGGACTGTTTAGAGAGAAGACAAGTAAAGGAGGATATGATAGATGTATACAAAACAATGAATGGTATAGGCAGGGTCAGCGCAGGGTGCCTCTTTACTTTCTCTCATAATATGAGAACAAGGAGACATTCAACAGCATTGCAAAGCAGCATGTTAAAAACTAATATGTAGCATAGAATTAACTTGGGGAACTCAGTGCCATGAGTTATTGAGGACAGAAGTGTGCATATACGTGTCCATATGTGTGTGCACCAAGTGCATAATCCCTATATATCCCTATATATAAAGGGATTGCGTACTCATATAATATGAAAGTTTGAAATTGAGTTGAACTCCTGGACTGAACAGAATAAAAACCATTTTTGAGGGCTATAAACCATTCAGCTTCAGGCTGGAAGGAATCTCCCCAGCGGGCTGATTATTCCATGCTCGTCCATTATAGGGCTTCTTGGACCTTCCGTTAAAGATGGTGGTATTGTCCTCTCTCTCAGGCAGGACCCTGATCTTACTGGGAACATAGGATTACTCCAGCATGTCCTACATAGAAATACATTCCCCCTGTCCATGTTTTTCTTTTGTCCTTTCTGTGGCTATCATTAGTTTCAACCTTTTAATTCCCTCCACAGTTTATTGCTTCATAGTTCTGATAAGGGGGTGCTGCCAATTTATACATCAGATTCTTGGATCAGCATTAACTCTTGAGAGTACTAAAGCTGAGCAGATGTGTTTTCCCAGTACACCTTGTGAAAGCAGGAATAGAGCAGCATGGCAGGTTTGCCGCTGCGAGCCAAAGGGCAGGCACCCAAATACCCGTGTGCTCACAAGTGGATACAGCATACAGCACCACTATGCCTATATGGCATCACAGCAGGCACATGGTGCTCCGCTGGTGCTCAGCAATGTGGTCATACTTTACTGAGTTCAGGGCAAGGATGATTGCTTGATTAACTCCTCATTTCCCAACTCAGGGCTGGATTGCAGCAAAGGGACAGCCAGTCCTGAAATCTCACCTACTTCTCCCTAATGTTATTGGCTTGTTCCCCTTAGACAGTGAAAGCACACAGTTTTGCTTTCCAGCTTTCTTGTGCTACCATATTGCTACAGTGCTTGGATTGCACATGATGCAAGGGAAGGTCTGCAGTGTTGTCCGGTCCCTTTCAGATATGTGATTTGCTTGTTCAGATTGGTCTTGGCTGTCTGTTAGCCTGATTGTGGAAAGCTTCAATATGGGTCTACATCAACCTTGCCATGTCCTTTTAAGCACAAGTGGGTCAGGGGGTAGCTCAGCATCTGCAGATATTTTCTTAAGATAGGAGTGGCCAACCTGTGGCACAAGTGGCAAAGCCAGCCTCTATGTGGCACATGGCAGATCAGGAAGGGGACAGGCAGCACAGTGGCAGATAGGGAGGGGAGTAGAAAGCGGAGTACCAAATAAGGCAGGGAGCACAGGGCAGGGAGCAGAAAGCAGAGCAGCACATCGGATAAGGGGAGAAGATCACAGTGGTACTCAGGGAGGGTGCAGGGTTAGTTTGTGCCACTCCTGCCAGAAAGGTTGGCCCCCACTCTCTTAATGCATAGAATAGATAAATTGGGAATGAGATCAAAGGTGCCAGGATCTATGTCTTCATCTTTTCAAGTCACTCCCTCTTTCCTGCCTTCCCCAAAAAGCAGGAGAGAGCAGCAGTAACATCGTAGTACACCAGATCAGTGTTCTGCTGCTCAGTTTAGTCTTGAACTGGACATGAGCTAGAAGTAGTACACAAGTACCATGCCGACTCCTAGCAGCAGGGTGTACCTGCTGATCCTTCCTGCTTCATGGAAAAATTGCATTGTTGATGAAGTTGAGAGCCATCTGCAGTGCAGCTTGCTTCTGTCAAGGAGAACATTTGTGACGCACAAGGACTGAGGGAAAGGAACTTAAAATGGGAGAAGATGCAGTAGGGGCTAGCAGTAGGCACTCATGTGCTACTGCAGGGAGGGGAACTAGGAGGAAGAAAACAGATTGTGTGATGAACAGGAGCAGAAGCAATTGCAAAAGATAGTGTGACTGTGTATGGGGGGTAAGGGAGGGGTAATGTGAGCCAAAATGTCATCAGCCCTTCCGGTTCTGCTCTCATATGTTAAGTACCAAAAATAACTGAGAGGAAGAGAACATTTCAACGAGCACATCAGAGTCCTGAGGCCTAGGCCTCTTGTGTTCCTCTTGGTAAGGGCCGTTTCCTGGCATCTTTTTAGCCACCTCCTGAGTATGAATGGTACAAACTTCAGCCAGTAGCTCACCGGGAGGCTGACATAGATCAAACCTCTGTGCTGCTCCTTCACCTGCGTTTCACATTGCTATTCCTTGAATAGAGTAGCTCCCTTCCTCCTTCTGCTCTCCTGAGTTTGCCTAGCTGCAGGCTGTTATTTGTCTGATAATTGCTTTTGCCTGTAGGAAAGGCTTTTCCATGGAAAGGTGTGTGGCTAAGCTTGTCTTTCCCATTTAGCAACCCACAGAGAGGGCTCAAAGAAGGTTGCCAATAAAATCACCTGCATTTCTCGGTAGAAGGGAGATCGATGGCTTGAACCTGCCTGACTGATTTCTTGTCCTCCTTTTCCCTGCCTCCATGCTCCCTTCCCTGCTGTCTTGCCGTGGAATTGCAGGCACCCCCATCAATCGGATCCCCATCATGGCAAAGCAGATCCTCGATCTATACATGCTGTACAAGCTGGTGACTGAGAAAGGGGGGTTGGTGGAAATCATCAACAAGAAGATATGGCGGGAGATCACCAAAGGCCTTAACCTGCCCACCTCTATTACCAGTGCAGCGTTTACACTTCGGACCCAGTAAGTACAGAGTCCTCTAATAACCGGCGCAACTGTGAATGCATGGTGGGAGGAAATGAGGAGGGGGGAAGGGTAGAGCAGAGAAAGGAAGGAGGGTGGGAGGGTAATGAGGGGAAAGAAGCAACCAAGCAATATTATGGCAACAACAGAGCTAACCGGCTAGTCTCCTTGCCTCGACACACTCCACACCTGCCCCTTTCTGCCCTCCAAATTCATGGAGCTGAGAGAATTTTTGCTGTATCATGTTTGTTCCTACTGTTGGTCTGTTATTCCTCTTTCCACATCTGGTGGGCATCCTGCTTATTTAGACTATAAGCTCCTCTGGGCAGGGTCTGACAGTATGCACATGCTGTCTGCCACAGCTGGGCCTCCTTGGTTGATCTGTGGGCACTACTGTAATAAACAGGATTAAGAATAACAAAGTGATATAATCCCAGTTGTTTTCTGGTTCTGCAATTTGTTTCACATTTAAGTGTTACACTGACTGCCTGCTTCCTCCGTAAATGCCTAAGACAAATCCGAAAGGAAAGAGGAATCTTGGTAAGAGGACTAAGACCAGCAGTATGGTTTCTTTAGTAGACTACAAAATGCTTTCCAAAGGTCAGCATTTATAGCTGGGGAAAATAGATCTCCTTTTAAAGGCTCTCAGAACACTTCAGCATCATGATATATGTATACATGTGCACACATATACACGGGCTCTGTATATGAACTACCTGTATTTCACAGAAGTAAAAAGTAGCGATGACAGTCATCCTGTCAAAAAAAACCTTCAGATTTAAGAGTTGTGGTTGTCTGTTGAATAGAACAGGGTTCTGAGATCAGGATTCAGGCGCTGAGTCTGTACTATCCCAGCCTGTGCTAGGGAGCACCACAGTAAAAGCTGTTGTGCCTGCTCCATCTGTGCTGTGCTCTGGAATGGGCCTAATTAGCTGTCTTAAAATGGTGCTGTGTTCCCACTCAATAGTGCCCTGTCAGATGTATCTACAGCATGACCCGTTTTAGGCTGTAGCACATGCAGAATGGACATTCCAGGCTTCACTGTAGTCCTCCCTATCAGTCCTTTGACACTGTGGATTAGGGGCTGGCAACTTGTGACCCCTGGGCAAGATCCAGGCTCTGGAGAGCTTGAATCCAGCCTGTGAAGGTCTGATTCAGTTGGGAGGGGGAAGGGGGGCAGAGGGCGTTTCTGATTTAAAGGGGCCACATTAAAGTGGCTGCTTGGCCTCCTCCTTTTGTGCCCTTGCTGCCAAATTGACCATTCTCCATTGGTGTGTTCACTATGGCTTTCAGCAGCACCTGGTAAGTGGAAGAGGGCACAGAGCAGGGGGAGCTGTGGGAGAGCAGGGTAGTTAGCACATAACAGCAGCTGGGTCATAAGTATCAGGGCAGCTGCTCTGCTACATTTCCAATCTCTTGTGTAGAGAGTTCCTGGGGCTCCAATCCCAGTTCAACTCCCAGCTCATCCTGTTACCTTGGGGTGACCTGTCCATCCCTTACTTTTCACTTCTGTGAAGTATAGGTAGTTCATATATAGAGCTCGTGTGTGTGTACATATATACAGAGGTAGACAAGGTTCTTTGGGTAAATCCAGTATATTTTATTAGACCAACTCAGATAGTTGGAAAAATTCTTCTTTGCAAGCTTTTAGGTACAAATATCTTTTGTCAGGCTGAGGAAGCATCTACAGATGCTCTCTGCTTTACTACTCCATCCAGGAAGAGCACAGACCATTATCTGTGCCTGAAAGCTTGCAAAGAAGAATTTTTCCAACTATTTGAGTTGGTCTAAGAAAAGATATCGGATTTACCCAAAGAACCTGGTCTGCCTATGTCCTTTGCCTGCCCCTGGTCTATTATTTTGGGCAGAGGGCTGCTTACTGAGTTTTGGCAAGCCATCAAGGGCTGCATGATGGGCAGCCAGGGGCAGATAAATATTAATTTTCTAAATCTTTTAGGGGCCCTGTGGGCTGGATAGAATGACCTGGCGGGCAGCATTTTGCCCACCCCTGCCTTAGACCACCATGGCTACAACCTATACCCCTGATACATATACATATATACACATCATATAGGTCATGATGCTGATGTGTTTTGAAAGCCTTTAAAAGGAGAACTGTTTTCCCTGGCTGTAAATGCTGATCTTTGGAAAGTATTTTGTAGTCTACTAAAGAAAAACAGCTTGCAAGGCTAGGTAATTATTTATTACTGTAGCGGGAACAATAGTGACCTCTACAGTTAAATTTGCAGAACTCTTTTAACTCTGTTCTCAGTTGCTGAGGAGATTTTAAAAAAATATCATATCAGGGAAAATTTTCCATGCTTGGTCTCTTCCCAAAGCAGAAGCTTTTCTTCTAGTTTAAACAAACATGTTTCAGCCACTTTTGATTGAAAGGAAAGGGCTTTTTTCAAAGAGATTTAATGGCAGGAGTTAGGAAGCTGAGAATTGAAATGAAAATAGCTCTCAGTGAAGCTAAGAGGCTCTGCTTTTACAGATGGTTTAGTTTTAACTGAGTTGAAGCCTGTTAGGAATCATGCACTGTACATTCATGGAACAGTCAATATGGCTTTTCACTACGCTTTTGCAAGGTTTTCTTCCTCTGCTGGACACTCATGTCTAGCTAATTTAGTTGCATAGTGAAATGTATACCAGAGGTATGTTTGCCTATTTCATGGGACATTTGGTCATGGATCACGGCCCCAGAAAACCTAAGTGCTCTTATAAATAATGGCTTCACAAAAAGGATTCAAGGGAACTCTGGTTTGTGTCCTGTGAACCTTCATGTATAGGTGCCATGCACTGTATTAGGAAACAAGTGGAGCTATGCTCTGTTGCTCTCTGGGAGCCTAGCGTTTCCTTGGGCTCCCAGCATCTCACGTGAACCCAAAGGAGTTGAGGTGAGGGCTCCATCTAAAATGGCTGGGGCAAGGGTGTGCCAGTGGGCTGGTCACATAGCTGCTGCAGGTAACAGAGGTAAAAGAGCTTACATGGCTCGTATCCATTTTCTTGCAAGTCGCCAAAGCATCAATACTGCAGATGAGAGTTCTTGTCTCATCTATATAATTTACTTCAAATGACCAAGTCATCTCACCTAGGGATTTCCCCACAAGCAAAACTCACTTTGAGGATGTTGATTCCATGTAGATAATCACTCAAGGCCAGCCAAGTCAGGGTTGATCCCTTGACCCTTCCCTTTGTATATAGTTATGATGTCAGGGTCCATTAGTTTGGTGACCACACACAGTTACTCAAATACAATGTAATATAGCCCACCTTTTCTGCCTCCTTGGATCCATATGTTTAACAGCATGTGACTGTGCCCCTCCACCCCAGAAACTCAAGACCCACCACCTGAAAGTTGTCTGTATGCAGACAACAACCTTACACTCTATGCGCAGCCTTCTTCAGACTCCTGGTAAATGCTACCCTGACATCCCAGTGAATACTCTGGGTCTCCAGAAAGCCTGATCCTGTTGGCATTCTTGAGCATTTCACTTAGTGCTCTAAATTACAGAGCTCTTTAAATCACCTTTTCCAAGTGCTGCTGACTCTGCTGCTTTTAAGTTCCCCTCTCCCTGTGTTTCTCCCAGGTATATGAAGTACTTGTATGCCTACGAATGTGAGAAGAAGTCCCTAAGCTCTCCTGCTGAGCTACAGGCTGCTATTGATGGCAACAGGCGGGAAGGCAGACGGCCCAGCTACAGCTCCTCCTTGTTCAGTTATTCACCCAGCACCACAGGGTCTCCTTCCCTCCTGTCTCCCCCAAAGATCCGCTTCCCGATCATTGGCGTCACCCCAGGCAGTGGAACCAGCAGCCCTCGTGTCTCTCCAGCAACGGCTGTCAGGAAAGGTCTGCCACTGGCTTCTACAAAGCCTAGAAAGTCTGTGTAACAGAAGAGTGATCTGTGTCTAGCTGAACTAGTTCAGACCTGAGTCAGAGGACTTGGAGTGGTGATGAGGGGCTGGGTGGCTGGGAAATTATGGAGCCTTCCAGGTCCCTGTTAGCTTTTGTGCTGGATCAGCAGTGACTGAACTGCAATATTGACTATCCATCCAAGACTGCAGAGCTGTGTGTGTGAAAGAGAAGGAATGAGGATAGATCCGTGGTCATCTGGAAATGATTGGGCCTCTAGGGCTTTCCCCAGTACTGAGTTCCTTTGCAGCAGTAGGCAAGTCACTTACCCTATCTTCATCTCTAGTTCCCTCGCTGTAAAATGGTGGGATATCCCAGCTGAAGGCTTCTAGGCAGTTTCAGGCAGATTAAAACAAACTGGACTTGAGAGTTGGTGAAGAAGGACATCACAGAAAGCAATTCTGTCCCAGGAAGAGCAGTTAAACTTAAGAATGAAGGTGGATTTCAATGGCCTGAAAGTGCAATCTGATGCCAACATGGAGAAAGCTCCACAGAGTGGCTTCAGAGCATCAGGCTGCTATGTAAGGGATGACTAGAGTCTAAGTTCCTGGCCTCTGTCTTCCTCCTGGGGCATGCCATGGTGTCACCTTAGAGATTGGTTTGTAGGTATTGCTTTGAGAGGGTCCTGGCTCCTTTTGGTTGTGAACATGACTGATACACATCCCTCAGACAGAAGAGGGCAGGCTTTAGGGCTGAGTCATTCCCAGTTGGAAGAATATAAGGAGAAAGAGAGAGAACATGGCTTGGTTCCCAAGCATTGGACCCTGATGTCCTGTTAGTATAGTGGGAAGAATGGGCATAGTACTTGGGAAAGAAGGGACTTTATGTGGGATGTCCCCCCTGACCTTCAGGGAACTGTGGAATAACATTTTTCTGCCCTGGTTTCCTTCTTCCATATTAGACTTTGAAACCCAACTCCTTTACTGGGGTGGATCATGTAATGACTGAGCAACTCATTGCTCTTCTAGGTGATGGTGTCCCTTTGACTGTGTCTATGCCAAATCGTATCGCCATGCCAGTGGCCTTGGCTAACCAGCAGGCAACTGTAGCAGCAAGGACAGCAACTCTGGAACAGCTGAGGGAGAGGCTGGAATCTGGAGAGCCTCCAGAGAAGAAATTCTCACGGATGACAGAGGAAGAGCAGCGGCTTGTCCAGCAGGCGCTTCAGCGCAATCTCTTCAGCATGGCACGGCAGATCCCCATGAAGATCAAAATCAATGGCAGGGGTGAGGAGGCTCTATAGCAAAAGGACAGAGTCCTTGTTTGATGCAGCAAACACCTCGTATGTTTCTTTGAACCTTGTGAATGGTGTCTTTGCTCCAGTGGAAGAGACTGGGCACTGGTGGCAATCTATAGGACATCTCTCTTGTGGTTCCCTTACTTTGTGCCATCTGCTTAGCCCTTCAGCCCTTGTTCCTAATCCTGGTCTCCTCTGGCTCTAGTACCAATGTACTGCAGAAAGGAACAGATTCCCTAACTATCTTCTCCTGCTCCTTGCTTGGCATCTTATAGATCTGCAGTCAGCAAACGCTGCAGCTCTTGACATTTTGGTGACACTGCAGGAGGGAGGTTGTCAAGACAAGGCCCTGGATATGAACAACTTAAGAAGCCTTTGTCATAGGTTAGACTGAGGCTGGAGCTTGGTATTTGTTTGGAAGAAGGTCCTACCTTTACCCAGACTATAGCAAGGGTTTGTTTTCTTTAAAAGAGTTGAGTGATATCTTGGATGAGAGTAGCAGTGATTTTGTCCTGACTGTGTTTCCATGGAGAAAGGACCCAATTTCTCTTCTGTAGAGAGGAATCTACACTTCCCTGCTCACAGTCTCCAGAAAAGAAAACCTAGCATTTTGCTTGCAGAGGAGACTGCTGACAGCCATTGTAGGCTGAGTTAGAAGTTTGCATGTAAGCAACAGGCATAAAAAGACCTACCCCTAAAAGTTCATGTTACCAGAATCAGTGGTGTCAAAAGCTATTTAATACAGCATTCTCACTTACCTCTGTCCCAGGGCTACAGCTTAGAGGAAGAGCAAAGCTAAGAGTGTTTTAGAAGATTTCAGGCCAACACTTTTCTCCTCCAAACCTTTTGATCCATTTCAATTAAAGAGCTCTGGTTCCATCTCCTTGCATCTTGTGATCTAGAAACAAGGCCATGGAGGTCTGACATTTTGTGGGAGAAGGGAAAGGAATTCTTGAAACCATTGCTTCACGCAATACTAGCACTGTGGCAATGAGAAGATCGGATTGAGATCTGTGACACTGGATCTCACTGAAGATAATGGCTGACTTCAGTGGGACCAGGCTTTAGCTGTACAATCACCTAGGATGGTGAACTTAATTCCATACCTGAATATCCATTAACAAATGCAAGTGTTGGGGTTAAATCCCCTCCCACTTAGCCAATGCCCCTCTCCTTGCTTCTGGTGTGAACTGGATAGGAAGAGGTCTAGTTTATAAACCCAGGAACACCCTTGGAGCTGGTGTGTTCCAGTGGATAAAGCTCTGAACCAGGATGAGGCAGTGCGACTCCCAGATCTGTGGGGTCTCTTTGTCTAAGTCCTCTCCCCTTCCCCATCTGTGAAGTGATGGCTGTTAAACCAAACTTCTTTGGAAGTGCTAGTAATGCTACTGGCATTGCTCGTGGGAGCAGCAGCCTCACTACCCCAGGAGGATGAAGCATACAACATCAGATGGCAGCTAGAAACATGCATGGACTTTTCATGGGTAGTTTCAGCCCCAGGAAAAATTCTTTGGTCTGAATTAGAGACTTCATTTCCTGGTGACAGGTAATTGCAGCACAGGCACTGCTGAACAAGCTCTGAGCATGTTTTGGAACAAGGGAATGTCTTACAAAGGAGGGTGACCTCCAAAATCCTGAAATGGAGGAAGCAGTTCTGTGTCTCTGTTAACAGGTACAGCAACATTATAATGCAGGTAAGTTGTATTTTCCAAAAACATCTGAGTTAGGTACGCAACTCCAGTTCAGAGTTGATTGGAGTTAAGTGCCTAGCCCACATGGACACTGTTGAAAATCCTGCCTTTAGTTTGTAGTGTACCAGCATAAAGGGGATCCATAAAGGTGCCCACTAAAGGAAGAGGAAAGAGAAATAGGCTTCTTATGTTCACAGGAAAGGTTAATGTCTCTTTCTGTTCTGTTCTTATCTGATATTTTGGATAATCCTGCTCCCTTGCCTGGCAGGCCTTGGTACTACAGCCTAGCCATGGCTGCGTGAGGGATTTTGTTCAAAAGACATTCTTGTTACTTTAATGTTGATTAAGTAGATCATGAATTTATAAGGGGATTGGCACCAATTTCTCTTATTCTGAGCCACTGCTCTTCCAAAGTATGCTTCCCTGGGTGGTGCGTTAGCTCAAACAAAGTGACTTTCCTTTTGTTTCCCTTCACATGATTCTGGAAGTGGTCTTTGCTCTCAGGATGTTTCATATGCTCAATATGATATGAATTCTCTTGGCAAGAATCTTGCTTTTAACCTCCTTGTTTACAACACTGAACTAAAGAATACAGTACACCCTTCCCATCTTTCCACTGTCATCCTTATGGAGCATGCTTTGATGTCTCCAGTACTGCTGTTGCAGATTCACAAATAAATGGCCAGAAGGGCTGTGCCTACATGAAGACATGCCTCCATTTTCTGTAAAGGACCTTCAGAAGTAGAAAACAATGTGTTCTTTTATATTTTGTGTTCATTTTAGTGACCTACTGCAGGTGGCCAACTTTATACAGGGCTGAGGATGCAACAGTGAAGCTAGGAACTAAAACTTTTAGTGCTAGGGCCTACCAATGTCCTGACAGCCAGGGCATGGGTGCTGTTGCAGTTAAAGTACAGGCTTGAGAATCAAGAGGTAACAGGATCAGGGCATGTTAGTACTTGCTTAGAAACCGTTCAGTGTGCTTCAGGGACTACAAAGGGAGCCACTTCTTTCCAAACTTCAGCTTCCTTCCTTCCTCCTGCAAAGCAGCTCGTAATAAGTAGTGTCTTGTCCCTTGAGATGCTGAGTTTTCACATCAAAGAGGAGATGAAAGAAGGACCTGTGCACTGCAAAGTCTTTGGACAGTGCAGTGGCCATCCAGCAGGAAGCAAGGTGCAATCGCAATCTAACTCCTATCTGTCCTTTCCCAACAGAGGATAAACCGGATTCAGCAGCGGCGGCAGCAGCAGCATTGAATTTGTCACCGAGTGGCATTGGGAGCATTAACATGTCTGTGGAGATTAACGGCACGATCTATGCTGGTGAGGGGAAAAAAGGCTTTTTGGCAATGTAAAGACTGAGGCTTTACTTTTTTTTTTCTGGCCTACAGTAAAAAAGCAAAATAACTTATAAAACCAGATAAAATATTAAGTAAGATATATACTGACATGTGAAAGACTCTCTGCACTGCACCATTCTTCAGCCAAGTCTCGTTTGCTAACCATCTGCCCGAATGCAAAGGTCTTGCAACACTTCCTGAAGATGACCAGGCTTGGGCTCTGGGGGGCAAGGGCGGGGCACAAGTTGGGGGCGGGAGTTGTAAAGCAGAGAATGACCTCCCCCATATTTTGCCAAGTGACCTTGGCGCTCAGATGGTACTTGAGGGAGGTTGCTGTTGGCTGACCTCAGGGATCAAGGTAGAACGTAAGAGTGAAGACGGTCCCTTAAGTAAGGGAGCAACGAAATGATTAGAGGTCTGGGAAGCATGACTTATGAAGAAACGCTGAAAAGGCTGGGGTTATTTAGTTTGGAAAAGAGAAGACTGAGGGGGAGATTTGACAAGTCTTCAAGTACCTGAAGGGCGATTTATAGAGAGGATGGAGATGGGCTGTAGAGGACAGGACTAGGAGTAACAGCCTCAAACTGCAACAGGAAATTTAGGTTAGAGATTAGGAGGGGTTTTGATTAAGAGGGTCAAGCTTTGGAACAGACTACCTAGAGAAACTGGAATCGTCATCCTTGGAAATTTTCAAGAACAGGTTGCACAGACACTTGGCAGCTAGTTTAAGCAGGGATGATTCTGCCTTGAGCTGGAGGCTGGACTAGATGATCTTGTGAGGTCCCTTCCAGCCCTATGATTCTATATATAGAATCAGACAATTATAGGTCAAAACCAGCACCCTGAATTGTGTCTGGAAAACTATCAAGAAGTCTAGAACACCAGTAAAAAGCTCCTCACAACCCACCCCTGATAGAAGATAGGCTGCCACATGCTGTACCAGCTGCAGCTTTTAGACGGCCATCAGAGCTCATGGCAATAGTGTAGCCTTGTGATAACAAAAGCATGGATGACAATGATGCAGAGTAGGATTCGGACAAAGCAGCTTCTGTTTTAAAGCAGGATACTTTTGGATGCTGTTAACTTGTCAAACATAAATCCAAAACTTTCTAAAACCTGCCTTGAGTTCACACGGGAGCTATTTTTCCTCAGCCCTTCTCTGCACCACATTGTCAATTGATTTTTATATATATAGAAAGCCTCTATACAAGCTGTTTCTTGGTGACTTCCTGTGTTCTGGAGAGAAGCTGTCTCTCTTCAAGGAAGTATTCTCCACTTTTTTCACATGATCTCTCCACATATTGGGGTGTTCTCATAATGGAATCATTTTGTTGGCACATCTTTTAATATAAACTGTAACAGAGGTAGTTATCTGGCAAGAGATCCCACGACCTCTGTCCCATGAGACCAGATCCCCTTCACTTGCCACTAGAGTGTTAGTTCCTTTTTACCTCCCTTTTCTCGTCTGTTCAGTCTGAAGTAATGTCCCTCCAGAGGCTGTGTTTTAGCATCTTTCCAGGTAGGTGCTAAGTGCCGCCTTTCTAATGGAATAGCCCAGTGAAATGCAACTGTAGGACAGTAGAAGTACATTGCAAAGAAACTGAACCTGGTTCTGTTTTTTAATCCTTTGTTCATAAAGCTTTAGTGTACGGGAGTCTGCAGTACGCAAGATGCCTTGTATTCCCCTTGCCCTCCTCTTTTGTTGCTGTCACTTAACTTGCATTCAGTCTCCTGAATCTGCAGGTCTGGTTTAGGCTTGCACCTTCTGTAAAATTCCCTGAGCTCTCCACTCTAATATCTTTTGGGGTTGGAGAAAGTATCCTCCTCTCTTGCTCTCTGCAGTGAGTCTAGGCTAGCCAGCTGGTCTTCTTTACAGCTGTGTTGTCTCACTAATCCTTTCCAAACTTGTCTCTGCCCTGCAGGAGTGCTGTTTGCCCAGAAGCCGGTTGTCCATCTCCTTGCAGGATCCAACACCCAAAGCACCTGCAGCAGCAGTAGCAGCAGCAGTTCCCACTGCTCTCCCAGCCCTACCTCATCCAGGGGCACTCCCAGTGCAGAGCCCTCAACCAGCTGGTCTCTCTGACGGATGGGGGAGCTTGTTGTCTCTCACACTGGCCTCGGGCGGTCGTGTCCTCTTTGTTCAAGGCAGGGAGCGAGCCTGGAAGGAGTCGCACAGATTACCTCATCTCAAAGAACCTGCTTTGTGGTTGGCCGACAGCGAGATGATAAAACCTTCCATGCTGGCGAGTTTTCTCTTCAGGAGCGTCGCCTGTTTGTTCAATCTTTTTCTCTTCTTTTTAATTTTTGTTTCAGGTTTCCAGCTAGGGGATAGGGTCAGGGGAAGGGGACACACATGGCGTCTTTCAATCAGGGATCATCTTTAGAGGCTGCGGGTTTGTAGAGGACTGAGACATCACCATGGCAGGTGAAAGGAGAAGAGGTTGGTTATCGGGTTGGAAGATCAATTCCAGCTCTCTAACCATGAGCTACGTGGGCTTTCCCAACACAGTGTATTGACAATCGTATGCCCAAAGGGACCTGGGTCTCCGCCTCTTTTATTGGTTCCCTCTTGCTGCAGACAGCAACAGCATTTGTGCAGTTATACAGCAGGCAAACCATTCAGTCCTCCCCTAAGTTCAACACACTGATGTTCTCACCTGAGTGTGCTCACCTTGCTCTTTAGCCTAGCCTGTTTCTGGTTTCGTGGGAGACTTGAATGACTTCTGTCCTTATTCTTATCCTGCCCTCCTCTCATCTACATCTCAAGGATCCTGGGAGGATGCAGAGGACTGTCCCAGCTCTGTGTTCAGTGCACAGAGATGGAATGTCCCATCTCTCTGTTGGATGCAGAGTGGAGTACTGTGTCCAGTTCTGGGCGCTGCACTTCAGGAGGGATGTGGACAACATGGAGAGGGTCCAGAGGGGGGCCACTTGCATGGTAAGGGGGCAACAGGGCAGGCCCTACGAGGAGAGGATATGGGTTCTGAACCTGTTCAGCCTCCACAAGAGAAGGCTGAGAGGGGATCTGATGAACATCTATAAACTTACCAGGGGGGACCAGCAGGGAACGGGAGAGTCCCTTGCGACCTTACCAACTATGAAACTGGAAAAGACCTCTTCGGTCCAGCTAGTTCACTCTTCTGGCCGGGTCAAGCCTGTTCCCAGCAGTCTTGTTCCAAGGCCTAACTTAGTTTTAAACGCCTAAAGCCTGGGGCTTGCACATGTTCCCTTGGAAAAGTGTTACAAAGTTTAGATCCATCATTGTGACCTTGGTCCTTATAATTTGCCTGAATCCCTTGTACTTACCCCTAGTTCTGACCTCCTGACACCGAAGGGTTGTAACTAAGTTTGCTCTAAGTACAGACTTCCCAAAGCACCCTGCTCTTTGCGGTGTATTTAATTAGCCTCTCCATGCCTCCTCCTGTGCGCACAGCGATAGTGGTCCAAAAGGAGATACCCAGTGACGCTGGAATTCTGTTGAACCCTGGGTGCATGGTTGTTAATGCAATACACATTTCTCTGTTGGTCTCTTAACAAATCCTCTGTAGCCTTGTCCTCTTCATTCAGTGTTTCTAAGGCTGGCTTGGGCAACAGGAAAAGGAGTAGGCTGATCCTACTCAGGACAATTCAGTTGTGATGCATTCAGTTGTGATGACATCCCTGGTGAACAAGGACACACCTCCTGGATGCAGAGGGAGGGAAGAAAATCTAGCCCTCACTTTCCCCACTCCCTCCTTTCTCTTTCCAGCTGAGGGAAGCCTAGGCTTGTGTTTCTTTCTTTGCCTGCCCAGTTGACTCCTTGGCTTTTTCCCAGAGACCCATCTTCTTGCTCTGCCCCTGCTCTCCAAAAGCACTCGTGACCTCTCTCTTGTGGACCTGAGCCCCTCTCCAGCCTGCCGTGGTGACGTCTCCCATTGTACAGACCTAATTCAGGGTTTTTGAGCAGATGAAATACCTCAGATAATATGTACTTGTTTTTGTTTTTACCTCTTCAGGAAGTATTGGCATATCTTAAGAGTTTGTTTTTATATGTGTTTTGCTACTTTGTTTTTATTTTTATTTTTTACTGTAGCACCAAAGACAGAAAAAAGCTGAGTGAAGGAGCAGGTGGCCTCTGTCCTTAGACTAGCATAGAGGCAGGTCTAACAGCATGGTCCCAGGATGTAGGCATGAGCAAGGGGGTGAAAGCAGAGGGCAGATGCAGGTAGAAGAGGAAGGGGCAGATGTATTTCTCAGGCAGGCTTGAGTTTTACTGTCTCCCCTCAATTATGAACAATCATGTCCCACAGGTGGCCCCAGTTTAACTTACAGAACTCTGCCATCTAGTGCTCGGCTTATCATTGGCAAGTTTTCTTAGCCCAGCTTTGAAGGTAACAATACTGTGAACACTACTGATTTTTCTAGACCTCTTACAGCACAGGGCCAGCCTTCTGGCGCATTAAAACATGGTTCAGTCTTGTGCGTTAATGGCCAAACTCCTTATCTGTGCTGTGGTGTTGTGTTTTACCTGTACAATCCAGGTGCACAGACACAGGGCTCAATCCTGCCTACATTATTAGTTCAAACCATGTTGTGTACTAACTTTCCGCGACTTTCTAGCTTTTGGTGGAGCAGAAGGGATCAAGGTACTGGACATTTATCTAGCCCTTGTTTTATTAAGTTCTGCATTACCAAACTGCTTAATAACCTTTCTGTTGAGTGGGTTGTAAATACAACTCAGCATGAGTCTGAGCCACAAAACACCCCCACAGGCAAAATCATCAGCTAGCTCAAAACCAGTTACCGCAGCAGAGATCAGGTTGGAAGCTTGCCAGAAGCCCCTATTTGATGCCTCTGTACAAATGTAAATGAAGTGCACTAATTTAAAACTAAAAGCCTCCGCCCAGTTTTTAGTTGGGCTTTTTAAATCCCTGTTATAATAAACAGAAATGATTCTGTTTTCAGGAAAATCCCACCATGGGTTAGTTTTCCTCTCATCTTGAAGTTCCAGGTGAGAGGGGTGAACACAGAGACAGCATTTTGGGTCTACAATTTTAGGCACCTTTGCTGTAAGAGGCCTATCTGTATTAATTTTATATTGCATAGCTTGACTGGTCTTATTAGAAGCCACAGTGACATCCTTTTATTGGGCCATTATAATGCACCTACCATGGGTCAGATTCTGCTTTGATATGCCCTGTCTCTTGCTGTCTTCAGTGCAAGTTACAAATGCCCATGCATTTAGAGAAGGATAGATCTTGGCCCCAGGATATTTGCTTTGCAAATAATGCAGAACTCCAAGACATTTCATCGTCTCTCACTCTAAGATTCTTTTTTCCACAAACTCTGTGAATAATTATGATTGTCTTGCTTCTTTAGTTGGGTGGGCTGGGGAATTATCTCCCAAGGGCGAGGTGGGGTGGGGGGGTGGGGATTCCTGCTTTTTCCTTATGCTTTCTTCTCTGGTCCCAGGGAGCAGAGGTTTGTAATGAGTGTTTTGCTTGTGTATCACACGCTAACATTGTGTTTTCTTGCACAGAAAGCCACTGGAATCACTGAACCGATAAACAGCTTTGACACTACTAAAGTATTAATGCTCATAAGCTTTACACAACTAGACTGGAAATAGGCAGGGACTAACAGATTGTGTTTTTTTGTTTTTTGGAGGGGGGGTTTAAATCCAATTCAGGGAAAGGATAAGGTTGGGACGTGTAACAGATACCTCAGTGAAATAAGCTGCAACAATAAACTGTTCCCTTTCATTATCTGGCTACAAGGATCAGCCATTCAGACTGTGAAAACTAACCCTCTCCCTAGCCTGGATATGATACTGGCACTTGGCATGATGCACATTTTGCTTAGATCCAGATATTTCTGCTGAGCTACCAGGTTTTAGGGACAGGGAATATGTAGAAACCAGCAGCATATTGGGGGTAGGGGAGGAGGAGGAAGACTGAGGGGGTCCAGGATCTCCTCAGCTCCGATCCATATCACTCAGATTGTTGACGATTGTATGGCACTCAGGGGTTTTGATATTGCAGGAAGGACTGTTTCTTGTGTGAAGTGTTCCATTTTGCCGTGTGGCTGATTTTTTTTCTCTCTGAACACCACACCAGCCAGAGCTTTACAGCAAGCAGCCAAAAGCACCCAGCTGGTACGCAAGGCCACAGTGGTCCGGCAGCAGCTGAATACTCCATTGTTCAGAAGGAAGGTGGGTACAGCCCTGCTGTGTTGGGTTGCAAGCCAGGCCCGCGCAGAGAGGGTTACCACCTGCCCTCCAACTGCAGATACCAGCATGTTCTGGGAAGGCCGGAACATGGAGTCCAGCTCAGAAACAGGACTCTTCAAGAAGTTTCATAGAAATAAGCTGCATGACGAGCCAGCTCCCAAAGCAAATGTGCACATGTCACACAGAGTTCTTTGGATGCTGCGTACGCTCTCCAAATGGATCCAGACTAGAAGACATTTTAACCAAACAGCAGCAGCCTTGCTACTAGTTTTCTTACCTATTTAAAAAAAAAAAAAAAAGAAGAATAAAATGTGATAGCCTAGGCAGTGGATAAATACCTCAGACGTCTCCTTCCAACAAGTGTCTGTATATGTTGTTGTTGGGTTTTTCTATCTTACACGTTATCTGAATGTTTATATTCCAATAAACTTCTACCTCTTCACATGATGACCCTGGAAGCATGTTTTTTTTACGTACCGTTTTGTTGAATTGAGTGGCCTGACAGACCTGGCACTCCAGTTTTCTGAATTTGAGTTGGTTCTTTAGAACCAATTGGAATTTGAAGTGGACTTTATGGGCCCCCATTCATGTAACCTTAGAGTTACCAGGCTCCCACTACCACTGTGTCCAGAGCAAGGCACCAGTACACTATTGTCTATTGGTACTTCTAGAGTGCTTTTTTTATTACAGCATTTCCAAGCATTTGGCAGATGTTAAACCTGGAAGCCCAATGAGACAGATGATTATCTCCATTTTATAGATGGTGAAACCAACACATTTGTGCCATAAAGCGTCACGTACCTACCTCAGTGATAGAGCTAGGAAGAGAACTCAAGCTGATTCTTTGCTCCAGCCACTAGATGCACTTGTCCTCTGTGAAAGGCCTCTTGTTACTTCCCAGTAGGAGCTCCAGCACACCTTCGGTGCCAGCACAGTGTGAAGGATGTGGGCACTTCACCAGGTATTTTGGTGCAGTTTAAACTCTCTTAAACAATTAGAAAACTTTGAATGAGTTTAATAGTTTTGACATGAAGTTGCTAGGAATTTCTTCCTGGATGGTCTCCATACCCTGAAGTGACACTGAGGAAAGGGGCACCCGCTACTGCTGTGAAGTGCCCTGAAATACTAAAATGGAAGTATGTGCAACTGCTAGTGCTTGTACCAAAAAGCAGTTCTTCCAAGTCCTTTCTCACTGTTTTTGGATGATGTTCCATAGGCTTTCTGAAGGATGCTTTTATTTGGTTCTGATTAGGGTTGGAGTCCATTCGGGAAATTTTTTTTTTCTTCTCCACTCCTTAGGAAAGACCTCAGGAAAGGGGGGATCGCTAAGGCCAAGACTCACAATCTTACCTGGTGTGATAGGTAAGTTTTTGGTATTTGCTTGTGAGACTGGAGAATGGGTCTTGACAGGAAGTTCAGCTCAGCCAGTTACATGAGAATGAATTGAGCAATTTTTAAATAACCTCAATTCATTACAAATAAACCTAATGATTTTTGGTCCTTTTTAACTTATTGGGGTAACTAACTGCATTTCAATCGTGATCTTTTCCAAGTAAAATTTAAATAGCCTCAATGCAAAATTTGACTCTTGCCTTTTTTCAGAACTGACCTTTAGAGTGCCATAAAATTCTGTAATCTTGGGATATCTCATCCATCTCTATGGCAGTTGTCAGGAGTAACTGATGATGACTGAAGTGCTAGGGGATCATTGGATTTAAAAAAAAGAGATATGCACCTGCAAAGTACCCTTATATTGGGACTGGGAGTCTCCTGGATGGCAGAGCGCCAAAAAAATGCTAATTAGTGACTTGTGAACAGACAATGTGAAAACTAAAATTGAGCTACAGGAGCTGGCTTCCAATTCCTTCATGCCTGGAGCCTGGTTTTGTGGACACAAGAATGTTAAACCCTTAAAATATTATTTCGATATTTACAAAGGAAACCACAGAGTCATTTTTCCCGAGGTGTAAACCAGTTTTGTAGTTGAGTAGAAGCTGGTTTCCATTCCATTCCCATCAGTGGTTCCAAGTCATTGGCCTTGCTCTGGGATTCTCTCAATTTATACCCTTAATAATCACGACCAAGCACTGCAGTGTATTAGCTAGGTTTTATATAATCGCCCCAATCTTGGGGGTCAGTGCAGAATTGTTCCTACCATGAGAAAGGAAAACCTCTCCTGCCTAAGGCAATGGATTAAGTCCATTTTAAAAGTGCCTTGCACTAGGGTTTCAGTTCCATTTGTCAGTACTGTTCTATAGCTAAATAGATCTTAGAGTCGGGAAATGTTTCCCCACTGTCCAGCGCAAATGCTCATTTATTCACCTTCTTCCCATTATTCCTGGTTATATCCCTCTCCAAACACCCTGCAGACTTCCTCCTTCTCCTGGGGGCCTTGACAGCTAGAATCCAATTTGGGACGCATGTGCTCCAAAAGGAGCTTTCTGCCTTGCAAACACTGTTCAGTGAAATGGGGTTGGGTAGCTCTTTCACTGATTTCCTTCCCACCCCCCCACGCCCCCCAAGCTCTGTGACTCTCAGAAGTACTAACAGCTTCCAGTTCTCATGTGTTACCACTAGATGGATGCAATATCGTGAACCTGCTGTTGAAACACTGCACAAGTCGGAGAGGTGTTGGTGAATGTGGGAAATTATAGTGCAGTGGATACAACCATCATACAGTGCCTGAAACAAAAAGACCTTTCATTCCTTGGTGGTTGTCAGTGCAACCAACACTGCCATGTTTTACAGCAGAGCATAGTCCTAAAAATCCTTAATCCACCATTGTACAGGGGTGTAGGTTGTAGCCGTGTTGTTCTAAGGACATAGGCAGACAAGGTTCTTTTGGTAGATAGTTGGAAAAATTCTTTGCAAGCTTTTTATACCCAAAAATGTGCAAAGCAGACTTTTTCCAACTATTTGAGTCGGTCTAATAAAAAATTTACCCAAAAAATCTGATCCACCATTAGTAACATATGTGCTGCCAGAGGTAATATTACGTGCTATCCAAGTGTCCCTCCGTATATGCATAGAAACACTTCCCCTCTCATGTCCCTCTAGGTGGTCTTATTTTATTACAGCATCTTGCATGGCAATCATTTCATGTTGCATACAGAGTACCTTTCTTGGCTGGAGTGGTAGAAAATTGAACAGGTGCAGTGTAAGGTCACTAACTTATTCCTTGTCCCCCTCCTTTTTCATTAAGGCAGGATGAATGGAGCTAAAGTGAAAGAGGCCTCTGTGAGTGTTTGGCTGTGAAGATGGGATTCATTTTCTGAGCCAAGCTGTCCAATAGTGTTTCTGTTAAACATCTGCAACTCTAAGTAAAATGACAGTAAATAGCAAGCTATTGAACAGTTTGGAATCTGAACGGAAGATGCCACATACAGGACAGCTGTCCCACAGCAACCTTGAGGTAGGTCTGCCCTTGGACTCCAACTTGTAAACTCTTCTTCTATGCCAGTTTTTGCATAGAATATCCCTACCGTAGTCGTTTTAAACCCAAACTACCCCTGACAAGGTCTATGAATGACTTCATTGGGGCCCTCAGCATGTGGAGGGGGAATAAAAGTTATCCCCATTTTAGAGATGTGAAACTGAGGCCCAGCAGGACTTGAGGGACTTCCTGTCATCACACAGGAAAGCTGTGGCAAAGCAGGGTCTTGCTCTTGTGTGTCATGGGCCAGTTATGGTTTGAAACCTACCTGATGTCTGCAGGGATCAGCCTGGGACTGGGATGATGCTGGGAGGATCTTTAGTAGTTAGCAGCAGTTAAAGGTCTGAGGACTGTTGAGGTTCTGGTTCCATCAGGGACCTTTCAGCAGCAGCTAAAGGTGGTAGTAACCACCCTATGCCCCCCCAGGATGGTTCTGCAGACTTTATCCCATCTGTTCCCCTCCTGTTGGATGGCCTCAACCTCTCCCCTCCTCCTGCCCTTTCCCACCAAAGGCCTGGCGGAGCTGATATGGGCTCCAAAGCACCAGGACACAATGCGTTTTAGGCAAGGGGTTCTCTCACTACTGCCAGATGCTCTCCCTGCCTCTCCCCTCCTTGACTTTAGGAACAAAGTCTTGACGGACCACAAGATGAACATGAGCCACCAATGCAATGCCATGGTTGGCAAAACAAACCAAACTCTGGCATGGCAGGGGAGCTAGACACGAAAGTCTCACAAGGTCCCTTCCAGCCCCTAACGTCTATGAAATCTATGAAACAAGGAGTTGGTCCTTCCCCAGGATAGACAGGAAGCAGAGTGGAATTTTCCACTGGTTTGCTCAGCTCTGTGAGCCTGGAGTAATTCCTGGCCCCTGTTTATCAGACTGGTGCCTCTCCTCCGCCACCCAACTCACCTGCTCTGCTCCGCTCACTGCCTCTCCAGCAATGAGTGGCTGAAAGCACAGTCTTCCCCTCCCCTGCTCCAGCTCTCTTTCTCTCCCATTCTCCTCCCCTCCCCTCCCCTCCCCTGCACAGTTTTTCTTCACTGGATTTGTTTAGCTGCTTTCAAACTTTCCCATGTCAGCCCTGCCTGCATTGCCCCAGGACTCATCTGTTCTCTCTGCTCACTTCCAAAGCCAGATCAATGAAGCAGGTAAGGCAAATTCAGAAGGACAATAGGCAAAGAGCGCATGTTTTGTCTGGCAGTGGCGCCTCCTTTGAGTGGGGCCAAGGGTGATGGTCACCTTACAGTCAGCAGGAGAAGCCTGGTATGTTGGGAGGCTCCTGGGGGGCGGTCAGAGAGGAGCTTGCTGGAGTTCAAGCATAGTGTTTTGGACAAAGGGAGTATTGGCAGAAATGCAAGCTGGCCGGCAGGGTGCAGTTCAGTCATGAGCGAGCGGAGCTTGAGAAGCCTCAAGGGTACAGGATCAAAAGGATCTGGCTGCAAGATGCTGCTTGTGTCTTTCTCAGAGTTTAGGAGTGGAGCTGATCTCTCCCAGCTGCAAGTGATGTCCCTGGGAGCTGTACTTTGAATGCAGAAAGTGGTACGTGATGCTGAGTGCTTGGAAAAACCAGATCCCAGGGCGTCTTGAATGGACTACCCAAAATTAAGGGAAACTTCTGACCTTAATTTCTCCGTGCCTTGGTACCTCTTTTGGGAAGTGGAGGTAAAGTCACTTTCCATCTCCCACTGATATTGGAAAGGTAAATTAGTATCTGTGAAGCTCTCCGATACTTCAGTGATGTGTGCCATAGTAAAGGCCACGAGGAAACTAATGCCCATGTCTTTGTAGCAGCAAATAAGGATCCCGCAATGAACAATGAGGCTAGGTTAAAGTACTGAATTGCTGTGCACGTAGTGAACGTCATTCATCCAGTACAATGAATGAGTAGGGGATCTTATAGGGGCTAGCGTCACTGTCAAGACAACTGTAACACATATGCACAAGGGGGCTGAATGATGGCTTTGTAGCATCCTGAATCCTGGCATTTTGGAGCTATTCAAGTGCCTAAATGATTGGCCTTTGTGTTATTATTGTGTGTCATGTGGACAAGAGATCACCTGTAAGCACAGAGGCATCATAACACTGCTCTGCATAGGTCTGGTGCAGTACATTGTGTAGTATTGTACTTGTCCTATGTGCAAAGGATTTAGAAAAGAAGGAAGTAAAAATATGATGCAGGGTGCAAAGTGTGTTCCTGCTTGCATTCAAGGTGTGACAGCAACTGATGGAGAGATCCCTCAAGCTAGGCAGGTTAAAGCTTGGGTACCAACAACAGCATAACTGTGGCTCATGGTCTCAGTGCAGTTTGTTGCCCTCATCCTAGAAGCTGAGTTAATACTCTAGCACCTAGCATGTGTTGTACTCCGGTCATGGCTACAGTGTTATCAGTGCCCTTTACACCTTTGCTGGCACTTGGTTTAGATGCTCTGAGGAGTCAGAGCCTATGAGAGAGTAAGAGTCTCTGTGATTAAGCCGTGTCTGTATTCCTGGTGTACTGGGGAGCATCTATCATGCCTTCCCTCCAAATCTTCAAGGTCACAATGGAAAGGAAAATAGATCATGGTCATTCTAAACTCCAGGCCCAGGATGTGGAGCTGTACAATAGAACAAGCATATCCTTCTCAAGATAATGTCTTAATGCACATTACAAACTGTGGATAAACTTTATTATTCCTGTTCTACAGAAGGGAGGGGAAATCCAGGTGCAGATAAGGCTTTAAGGCTGGCATGCTTTAAAGGGTTCTCAGGAATTTAGGTGCTTTTGAAAATATCAGCACAAGTTGCTGGTATAAGGGCACAGAGTCAGAGCTGGGAATAACTGTGTTTTTCCCCAGGTGAACTAAACCTTGCTTATAACGAGAGCAACTTCTATGGGACAGAGGAACCTTCACAGCAAAGGGTCAAGGATAGAAGTGAGGCATGCATGGGAATGATGAGGGAAGTTGGGATGAATGATCTAAGCACTCTGAGTTTCATTCTGACCCTAATCTTTCTGAGGACAAGTAGCAACCTGCTCCCCTAGGGTGCATCCAGACAAGCGTGCATGCGCAGTTTGCGGCACCTTGAACTGGTCTGAGGTGTGTCAAACTGTACACAGCGCACATGCAACCATGTGCTGCACTGCAAATTCGATACCAGGAACTCCCGGTATTAAAAAAATATTACAGCAAAAAAAAGTGGTGTGGCACATGCTCCAGGAGCATGTGCCAGGATAACTGGAGGCTGGGTCCTCCAGGGAGATTCTCTGGCCACTGACCAGAGTGTTTCCCCTCCTCTGGGTCCACCCTAGCTTCTTCAGCATGCCAGGAGCTGGGAGAAGCAGCGAACGGGCAATTTGGCCAACTAGGGCATTTTGCTCCTCACTACAGGGCACATGCAGGGGCATGCACAGCAGCAAAAAGTACGGCACAGATTTGTGCCGCTACTTTTTGTGCCACTGCAAGCATATGCCTCCGTATGTGAGGACATGGCCTTAAAAGCTTTGATCTGTGCAGACCTGCTCCCTTTATAAGGGTAAAACTCTCTTTGGAATCAATGGTAGTTGGTAGCATAGGATCACTGAGATTTTCAGCATCCTGCGACTAACTTCCTCCTCGTGCCTTCCATCACTTTTCCTGTTGCAGGGATTTACAGGGCCACAGCATTTCATTGTCTGCTGTTTTAATGCACATTTGCTACTTGGGCTTTTGGAAAAAGTCCTCTAAGGGCATAATGGGCTTCCCTATTTAGTAGTGGGTGCTAAGGCACACAGTTGACAGCCCAGAGTTCGCAAGTTTGTGGCCATAGCAAAAGTACTGATGGTGCAGCCCTGTCACATTGCAACAAATCTGCGAATTTTGCTATATGCCTTGTCAGAAGGACACAGGAAAGGAAATCTTACTTGGAAGATGGTGAGTTTTCTAGTTGTCAGCCAAGGTTGGAGCACTGCATTTTGGGCTTGACACAGAAACAATTGTGTGATGGTCTTCAACCTTGGGTTGCCTGATCATGGTAGGTTCCTTCTTGGCTTAAAAGTCTTGCATCTGAGTTGACTTGTTTTCTGACCTGCACAATGTCAGCCCCCAAAATTCTGCAGCGGGGCAGTAGTTGACAGTTCTGATGACACACAAATGAAAAGAGACTCTGGCTCTCTGCTACACAGGCTCTGCAGGGCTAATGGGAGGAACATGGGAGCAAGGCACTTGTAGCAGAAAGCAAACCTGTTGATGAGTAAGGGATGTCTTCAGTGTCATTCCTTAAGGTAGGACTTCACAATTTTAATCTGTGTGATTACTCATGGGATTTTGATTTCTCTTCCTTGCTATCCTCTGGTGTGTAGATAGGTTAAAAAATGTTTAATGTTCCCTGATCCTTCTGCAGTCATTCATCTGCATCTTTAAAAAAATTCCCTTAAATCCACTCTCATGGGCCTGTGTTTCCTCCAGCTCATCTTCTCCTCTTTGCTTTTCTAAGTGCTTCCAACTTAAAGCTAATATCAGTTTAATGTTGGCTTTTTTACTGTTCAATCTCAACTGGATCCCAAGCAGCCCTCAGATGTTACTCTCTCAGTATCTGATGCCACTTCCTACCCTGTCACTGTTTCTGGCTGTGAAATGGGTTTAATCCTGCACCTGACCCACAACCATCCTTTTACCTGCTTGCTGTATTCAGTTCCTCTTACTCCACCTCCTTCCTTCCCATTTTATGGGCTCTCAGAGTGCCTGGTTATAAGTCTCATCCCTTAATTTTTTCTTGGGACCAAAATCATCCCTGGAAAAACTGCACTCGCACTAGGGTTGAATTTAGTTTTCACTCATGACTCAAACTATATAATGATTGTCTCTACTTTATAATCAAACTATATAATGATTGTCTGGCAGCCCCACAGGCTCCATGAAAGGGTGCGAAAGCTGGCTTTGTCTACAGTTTAACGAATATATGGTAATTAGAATGGACATGTCCTACACTATTGATGCACTTTTTCCATTTCCTCCAAAGACAAGGAGAATCAGCCCTGATCTCCAGTATGTTTGTGAGGAAATCATCCCTACTGTATTCTGGCTCTACTAATTTGCTTTCCCAGAGCTTGAAAGCCCAGGGCCTTAATAGCTATAGTCTCCACTGCAATGTAATACTCTTCACATCATCAATTCCACCCCCTCCCTTCTCCTTAATACAGCCATTCACTGTTCATCCAAGCAGGAACCAGGTCTTCAAAAGTTGCTTGGTTTCCTAACAAATAACAAAAGAGCTAAAGATAGCCCAGTGCACATTAAAACACCTACATGTTAAAACCTAGGACTTGGAAGTCTTGCAGCATGAGACATGGTTTTAACTTTCTCTCCCAACATTTCTGTGGGTGCATCTACACAAGACACTAAATACGTAGTAGATTAATTCTGCTGCTCATTAGCACATCATGGCAAAAGCCGTGCTAATGCACAGTAGAATTAGTCTACTGCAGGGGTTCCCAACCCCTGGGCCACGGCCCGATGCTGGGCCGTGAAGAGTTGGGTGCCGGTCTGCAGGAGGGCTGGCTGCCAGACCAGAAGTGACCGCAGACTAGCAAACCATGGACTGGAAGTGACTGGCATACTGTGAAATGGCAGTGCCCGCCTGCAGTATGCCGGTCACTGCTGGTCTGCAGTTGGCTTGTCTGCGGTCACTTCTGGTCCACGGTTTGCTGGTCCTCAGCATAAAAAGGTTGGGAACCCCTGGTTTACTGTGCATTTAGTGTCATGAAAATGCCCTGCGCTGGTGCTACTGCGCAGTAGCAGCAATTGCTGCACATTGACTTAGTACCTGTTATTAAAGGTACTAACCTTAATGCGCAGTAACAACAGCACATTAATGCACGTGTAGACGCACCCTGTATGACCCTTACATTAATTTCAGTGCTCATCCAGACTCTGTGCCAAATAATTCCTCATCCCATCTTTGATTCAAAGTCTGGTAAAGTCAACAGGAGCCTTTCTGTTGACTCCCGTTGGGTTTGGATCAAGGCATTTAGCGCATATTTACTGTGTCCAAATTTTCTCTTACAATTTGGACCTTCTCTAGCCAATTTCAGATAGTGCCAGCCCTTCCCACGAAGCCCAGCTATGGTTAGAAGCTGGATAACTTATGAAATGTGTAATGGAATAAGTGTTAGATAGAGCAGGCTTTTTCACAGGCTTGTTTCAGGGTGGGAGCAGCTACATGAGATGCTATGGTGACGTAGCGCCAGTGGGCGTGAACCATGATGCCGAAGCTACTGTGCAGTAGCAACGAGCTACTGTGCAATAGGGTCAGAAATGACCCCATATGTTGCTGGGACTGTGCAGTAATGGCAGGTACCTTAGCTTTAGCAAGTATTAAATGACTGTGCAGTAACAAATGCACAGTCAGGGCCACGTATAGATGCGCCCATTGTCTGCAAGCACTGGCAGACATTGCTACATTACATTTTATCTTCTGAATGTTTTCTTTGAGTACAGTACATTATCGAAAGCTCTTAAGTGAGTTAGGAGCTGAAGATCCATTTAAAGTAAAAGTGGCTTAGACATTTAGGAGCCTAATGTTTTCTGGCTTTCAGTGGCATTTGTCTCCTAAATCACAGGGAAGTCGATGCCTAACTGGATCATGTAGTCTGGTATCTCTTCTTGGGGGTTAAGGCATGTCAAAACAATACAAGAGAAACCTGTACTGCTGGTACCTGATATATGCTTAGTGATCTTCAGTTTCCAAGGCTATTAATCCAGGATTTAGAATCACGCAATGAGCACAGAAGCAAACCATGTGATGTGGTGTTGTGATGCAGTCATTTGTTTGTCCTGCAAAACGCATACAAAGCTGAGGCTGACAGGTTCAGTTGTATGCCAGGCCTGTCTAGCGTTGCAGTGAATTGACCCTTTCTTCTTGCCTTTGTCAAAAGTGCTAATTATCTGACATTTTACCTGGAGGGTGGGGTGGGGACAGGGTGAGGGGTTGTGTAAATACAGCAGTGGAGCCCGTGGTGGTCGCCCTTATCTCCTGCAGCCCTGGGTTTCACAGGCTGGGTCTAGCTCCTGGGAAAGTCCTGCCCTCTGCACTTAGTAGCCTTCTCTTATTAATCTATTTTTAGGTCGATGGAGGGAAATTTGCTTCATGGGAGGTCTGCGGTTGCAGAAGGGGAGGTGATTTTTGAGAGAGTTGTGGCCGATTGACTATCGGGACAGAAGAGCGTGTTCAACCAAAGGTGCCCTCCCCATGAGGACCTGTACGGTGAAGCAGCAGGATCACTGTAGGTTGCATCAGCTGGAGCTTTTCTAAGATGAGGGGCTACATTCCTAGATGTGAATAGCAATTATAAATGCCTGGTTTATGGTGACCTGGTCTGTGTCTGATGTGATGCATTCTTCTGGCCACTCACAGATGCCAGTGGGAATCCTCTTCAGTGCCAAGGGGTCCAGCTTCTTTTCTTTTGAGGTTTCTTTCACAGTTCATAAATGTACTATTTGGATTCCACAGGTGGGGAGGCTGAGGCACAAAATGCAGGGCCGGTGCAAGGTCACATGAGTCAGTGGCAGCGCTCCCATAATGTTCGGACTCCCAGCCTGGTGTATGTGATTGTGTGGGGTACCCTGTCATGCAGGCGGTGGCGTATCTCTGTTTCTCCCCCATCAGGGAGATTGGTGTGACTGACTGGACCCTTGCTATGGGCCAGAAGTCAGGTGTGGGAGGGAGCTGATGACAGCAAACAAATTCTTTCCTTAATGAGTTGGGCTTCTGCTACCTACTGTAATCCTTCCTCATCCTCTTCCATTTTACTTTGTGTCATTTTCACAGGGCATCCAGTCCCAGGGTGCCAAGGTGTCTAGAGGGTAACAGGAGCATCTGGGGGTCAGGAACGCTTCCCTTCCCAGCGCTACGTATTCCAGTAATGATATGAAAGATGTTTCCCAGCAACGTTTACTCCAAGTCTGGGCAAGGTAAATTCCAGGTTGATCCCCCAGAAAGGTGCATCCTACCCCACCCGGAGGACTCACAGGTTTGCAATGCTCATGTGCCAGAGCTGAGATCAGGGACAGGGTCCAGCAGATGTGCAGAATTATCTTCTCTAAACTTTGGGTTCTGCCTGTCACTTTTCGAGGGGAGCCAATCTCTGTCTTACAGGATCATTAATGGTTCATTAATCTTGGCTTTGAGCTGGTTAAATGGATGTGCATAATATTGCTCTTTCCACTGCCTGGGGCCTGGCGTAAATCCCTGATACAAACAGGCAGGAATATTGTTTTGTCCTCCTCGTGGTATATGCGATAACACCATTCTGTAGGTCCCGCCGCAAATACAGCTCTGCTGAGAGCCTATTTATAGCATGGTGCATGGGACTTAGCAGGAAACTTGGGTGTTGTTACACGCCATTTTTCTGTCTGTTTCCCTATCTGCAGATTGGGCTAATGATAAAGCACTTTGAGATCTATAGCATGAAGGCGCTATCTAAGTGCTAGGCGTTACCATTTGTTTAACTTGGCTGTATTTTTGCAATGCAAAAAGGACCTTAACTGCATCCTTAACCTATGTTAAAGAATTGGACAATTCAAGGTTGGACTTTCCAAAGAACTTTCTAAGTGAGGATAATTAGGCATTAGAACAGATTACAGAGAGAGGTTGTGGGATCTCCATCCTTGGAAGTGTTTAAGGCAGATTAAACACTTGACTGGAGTTGTTTAGACAGGGATGATCCTGCCTTGAACAGGGGGTTGGGCTAAATAACCTCCTGAGGTCTCTTCCACCCTTATTTTTGTGTTGTTACATTTTGTGCACTACATGCTGGAGGCCCTCTGGTGACTGGGGTGCAGTGTGCAGCATATCACATCCACTTTGGTCAGTCATCAGTAATGTGCTTTGATTAGCATGGTGTTTTTTTAAACTGAAAGTCTTTCACTCTGGTCAGAGCCTCATGCTAACAGCAGCAAGATGCATTTCTCTGGGTGCTTCCATGTGAAGTTCCCTTCCCTTTCGCTCAGATCTACAGATTAATTCCCTTAATATCCTTGCATGGTAGGTGGATGTTATCCCCATGAGATGGAACAGAGGCACAGAGAGTCAAGGTGACTCTCATGGTGAGCCCATGGCAGAAATAAGAGTAGAAGATAGGGGTCCTCACTCTTGGCAGTGCATAATTAACTACCAGGCAATGCCTCCTTTGGATCACCAGTGGATATTTAACTCAGATTCAGCCATAGCGCACACAGGGCTTTGGACAAGAACATAGGGAAGTTATACAGGCATCGTCAGATTAAAAGCATTCAGTGATTTAGAGTAGCTACAGTTCTCTAGTCATTATGGATACTGGTCCCAAATTGAGTGACCTTGAGGGAATGAAACAGAAGGAACAACAAGAATTATGGTTAAGACCTTGGTTCAAACCCAGATGGATTGGCCGGGTTGTAGAGAAAAAAGAGGCCAGATCTTCAGCTGGAGGAAGTCAGAAGTGTTTGCTTGGCTCCTAATGGTTTGTCCTAGCTGAGGATCTGGCACAATGTTTGTGGACTCGGTTAACACCCACTTACGTTACCAGTGGTTTTGATTAGAGCCATTTGTTCAAACTTCCTGAGCATGATAAATGCAGAGGCCTAATTCTGTTGTCTCATCCTTTCTAGCTTGCACTTTGTGCAGGACCATTTGCTTTCTGTCCTTTAGTGGTCAGTAGTGCTCTAACAAAGGGAGACAGCTGTGCCTTGGAAGCATTCCCACTACAGAAAACAGAGGAAAAATAGTCCCTTTGAACAGAGGAAGGTGACAGAGGGGTCCCTACCACAGTTCTTCGGTTCCTTGAAAGCAATGCTTTAGCTAAGAGCATGGCTACCCAGGCATTTGGCACAAAGCATCCAACCCATTTATTACACCAAGCATGCTTCTCCATATCGGAGCCGGTGGGACAATCATTAATTACGAACAAAGACTGTTAATCAGTCCCCAGAACATTATCATAAATTCTGAGTAAAATGAAAATACACTGGAGCAGGTCTCTGAAGTGTGGCCAGCTGTGGTTAACTGCTTTAGTGCTGCTTTACTGTAACAGGTACAGAGGACAGAGTATGCTTCCTGGGCTATGCCCTGATCTGCCCTTCACCTTGTGGTTCTGCCAGGAATTGATGAACCGGGACCTTCTGAGCTTTATTCCTGGCTCTCAGCTCTGGCTCGCAGCGCAACTTTGGCTGCGTCATTTGATCTGCCCACGTCTCGGATTTCCGTCAGTAAAACACGCTACTATTTGCCATCCGTGTGCGAGTTGCTTACCAGCAGTTTTGCTACCAACCACTGAAATTGTGGCAAGTTTGGAGAAAGAGGTGGGTCAGAGACCATTCTGACCTGGCTTGCCAGTTGCACAGGCCATGAAGAAGGGCTCCCTCCCATTTCTGAGGCAGATGGGCTATGCTGCGGTGGAGCTGAAGAACCACTTTGACCTGGAGCCTTCCCCAAATGCTGAGCTCCTGAGAGATCATGCTGAGAACATTCAACCAAAGCGTTCCAGGCTGTAGACTTTACCTCTGCTAATTGAAATTCATTGCAAATCAGCTCTGAAGTCTAGGAAACAGAAGATCTTCTTGAAAACTCTCTTCAAAAACCAAACATGCTAACAGTATTATAAGGATGTGCACACAAGCATGCAGAATCGGGAACTGATTGAGTTAATGCATGTGTAACCTAAAACCTTAGATTCATACATGCAGCCTGTTGCCGTACTGTCTATTGTTCTGTTTTCCTGATCTGTGCATGTAACTCAGTCCATGACATTCACGTACAGGAAAAATACACAGCAAAGCACACATGCACAAGATGGACTAAATATATCCTCACACAGAGATACTCGGGTACTTCAGTGAAGAGCCTACATAAGTCCTAAGATAGCAGAATATGTAAATGTTGGTGGAACACACAAGCCACCTCAGTTCAGACCTAAGTTTTAGCTTCATAGTTAGTTATTCCCTGATTTGTATGTAGGCAAGTCTTGGTCATTGGTTGAAAATAAGTGTACTGTATATGGGTGCAGACAAAGTTATTAAAATGGAGACTTTGGCATATATATAAAAATTTAAAAACTACAGTGGACCTTTATGATAAAGAAAATTATTTAAAGACTGTCAGTCTGCAGCATGAGCTGTTGCAGTACTATAAAGTAGTATTGCAATGTTCAATAATTGCAATTTAATTCCATTGCACTAATACATACATGCAGGTGGGCAGAGTTAAGGTTAAACTTGCCACCTTTTCTCAGGCACTTCTTAACTCCTGTGTGCCTAAGATTATAACAGTGTTCAACTGAGATGTTTACAGTGTAGAATCCAGCATCTTTCAGGTCAGAAATAGGGTGGTGTATAGGTGAAGACAGATTTTTTGGATGGGTTGTGGAGACAAAGCAGTCAGCAGAGATGATCTGTTTGAGAAGGATATGAACTATGCAGGGGTGAGGTGGAGCTGGTAATGGTGTACATACATGGTGAAGAGAGAGGGCTACATCTGAGGTTCCAGATCAGGGAGAGGAATGAAGATGCTTATGAAAGGTTTAGGACTGGCATAAGACATAGGCTATGTAATGACAAACATTGGGAGAGTTGGGCAAGTTTCTTGGGAAACTGGGCAGAGTTTGCAGTAAAGATCTCAGGCATATTAAAGCCAGAAAAGGAGCTATCATTTGGCAAGGTTCCTGAAGTCCATGGCACAGGGGGGAGAGTCTGGGCAATGGAATCTGTCCTAAATTACCAAGCTGATCATAGCCAGGCCAATGAGATCCCTGGTATGATTAATGAACCATCTGTGTGTGTGTGTGTGTGTGTGTGTGTGTGTGTGACTACTCCTGTCATTGATATATACACACTACACACCTCTTAAAAAAGAGGGGGATAAATGATAAACGTGATGAACATAGGTTGCATAGACCTTCCCTGCCCAGCCTCCTCCTCCATCACTGATGTCATGCCTTCTGCTAGATGGCAGGGTCTCTAGAACAGAGATCCTCCCTTCCCACATGTGCAGTGGGGCACTAATCCTCTAGTGCTCTAGTCATACCGGTAACAGGAGCTCCAAGGCAGCTGTGTTCTGCATGGCTGGTCTGTTACTGCTGATGTAGAATGACAGGGCCTTGGGGGAAGCACTGGAGGGGGAGGACTCTGGAGGTGACTGCGTGGAGCAGAAGCCACCCTAATTATTAAGGGTGAATGAAAGGAAGCCTTGCCTTCTGCATCTGCCCACGGTCCCTGGCCCTATTTAAAGAGGGGTGCCAGTGTCTGCACTGGCAGATGGTCCGGGGGGGATGCTGGCTGTTTGCTCTGCATTTCCAGAGATGAAGCTTCAAGGAGGTAGAGCTGGGCTGCACTAAGATGCCTTGCCCTTTCTGGCTGCCACCAAGAGCTGGTGGAGTACAGACTGCCCCAGTGGACTCTGCTACAGTGCAGCCACTGCCACTCCAGCTCAGCACAAAGGTGGGCTTGAAACTCGGCCTCTTCCCATCTGAGGCTCTTTGAACAGGGCAGAACTCATTGCTAGTAGAAAAGGAATTCCCTTGGGTAGAAACCTACTTTATGGAACTGGCCCTCAGCCATCAGGATCTTCTGTCTGCCTCCTGGGTCAGCTGCAGCCTGGTACCCCAGCTCCTGCAATCAGCTGGTGCTTCTGTTTTGGCCTCGCACTCTCAGCAACAGGCAGAATGGCATATGTGGATCCCAATTACCCTGCTCTCCCCCACTGCCAATCTGTCATCGACATCTTCTGCAAGGGGATGATTGAAGGGGTGGCAGTGATCTTATTCGGATGGCTGTTAATCCAAGTCCTGCTCAGCAAATATCAGCAAGGTCAGTCTCTCTTTCCTTCCCCAGAATCCCTCTCTTTCCTTCCTTGATTGCTCTTTGTGTGCAAACAGGATTTTGTCCACTGCATCCATCTGTGGAAGGAGGGGGATGGACATTATGGGATGCTTTGGCCCAGATCCTCAAAGGAACCTGAGCATCCAACTGTTACTGAAGTCCATGGGAGTTAGGCACTTAAGCTAGTGCTAAGTGCCTAACTGCTTTTGAGAACCTAGACTTTTGTTCCTTGCTTGACCTACACTTGGACCAAGCAGCATTTGGAATGACACCTATCATCACAATCCCAATAATGTTCTAGGAATGGGCTCCTGGAGAAAGGGGATCTTCTACATGGTGCCCAAAGTATATAGGAGCTGGATGGGCAGATGAGGGATGCTGGCACAAAGAGCCCACAAGATCTTCCAGGACAGAGAACTTGGCACCAGGATGGGGTGGGAGTGGAGGTGAGAAGAATCAGAACCTGGCCTGACAGGGTGTAGACATCATCTCTGCGCAACCCACACCATAGCACAGGGGTCGTCAAACTGATACAGCTGATTCAGATGGGATGGGTCAGGTCTCCCCCTGCCCTGACAGTTACCCCTACTCCTCCTGCTTTTCCAAGCTCCTTTGTTATTTCTAATGCATGGAGCAATGACTCTGAACTCCCTGAGATAGGACTGAAGCTCCACACTTGGCTCTAAGAAGAAGCTGTGCATGTTTCTTCAGAGAACTGGCTTCCAGTAACTCCTCGTTTCCCTTTTTCTCTTATCCTATTGTGCTGGTTCCTGAGGCCGTCCCTGGTAGGCTAGATATCACCTGTGTTCTTCCTTTCTTTCATCTGTGCTTCTCCCAGCTCCTGAGATGGAACCCAACTGAAGTAGAGCTGTCCTGACTCTTCTAGGATGGTGGTCCCTGATGTGGCCCATAGCCTCAATGCTAAATAAGTCAGGTGCTGCAGAAAACTTCATGCTCAGCTTTCCCTGTCAATCATAGTTTAAACTTTTTGATTCTGGCTGCAAACAGTGTTGAAATGTTTCGTAGGCAACATGCTACCCGTGAGCCAGGGGTTGTTCCAGATCCTGCTGTGCAGGTGGAACTTCACAGATTATGACACCTCCTTGGTACCTTAGACTGTAGCTTGCTGGCATATAGACATAGCCTGGAAACATGGACAACTGGAATCTGAGTGAAAGCTCTGATGGGGCCAGGTCAAATGGCCCACATTGAAGCTCCTAACCCCATGCGTGGCTTGCACTGGGTTCAGTGGTAGCTCCAAGTCCTCAGCACCACTGCACTTCAGGCCGCCTCCTGGATCAAATTTAAGCACCCCAGTTTGAAGGTATTGACCTTCCCCTAGATGCTGTGATGTTGGATGTTGTTCAAACCCTTTCAGTAGTGTTCAGAGTGAGTCTTCCTGTGAAAGGGCATTTTAAGATTGAGCTGTACGTGCTATACTTTTTTACTTCTCCCTAGGAAGCAGGATAAACCATCCACCCTTCTCATACCCTGCTGGATCTCAAAGGACAATGCGTATCTCATTCTTAATGCAAGCATCTCTCACTGCAGCCTGTTGCTTTTCCTTCACCCTCTCATTCCCTGTATTTGAGAGTGCATCCAGCTCCCAAATCAATCCTGGTGGCTGTTTTGTTGTTTGATGCAGAATTTCAGGTGCCTTCCCTGCCGTTAAAAAATCTAAACTATTTACTGAAGATAAATATTCGGCCCTCCTCTGGAATGGCCTGAAAGTCAACAGTGTGAGAACTGCGTACGTGTTTAAATACTAGATTGTTCCAGATTGTACCAGATTCCGTATAAACTACTGGATCCTTGGTGGTGTTTGACACATGGCATGGTATATTGAATCTACTGATAACTTTAAGATGCTCTCAAACCATGGTTCATGGACCACTGGCCAGCCATGATGCCATGGTAAGAGATTTGCAGCTGGTCCACAGTTTGCTCCTGGTCCCTGTGTCTCTGCATAGTGTTTTCAATTAGAAGTGTGTTGATACGGATTCATGTTCACCTGCGAAGAAATGGTGAGGGTTGACAAGGTCCCATTGGCTCAGTTAAGTTTGAGAACTGCTGCATTTAAGATCTGTCACAACACCCACGTTAGCATGGTCTGGTGCTGGAGTGGTGCTGGAACGTGTTCCCAGTGCAAGAGTTTGAGGTTGGATTATGTCTATGTTCCTTCGCCATTGTCCCCTAACTCCTGGAAGAGGTGTGGGGCCACAATGGTCCATCCGTAGGGGTGGGAAGAGGTCAAGGTGTCCACCTGGAACAGTCCTATATGCTGACTGCTTTCTACAACAGGATGGCGGAGGGACTGGCCATATCCAGCTTCTCTAAGGTAGGAAGGGTGTGGGTGCAGAGTCAGGAGGCAATGGGGCATGCAAAGGACCTGGAGGAACCTCTGGGTGTTTGGGGGGGGTGATGTTAAAGCTGGGTCTGGTAGCGTGATCCTACACCGTATGCTTTTTAATCGGCCAATACTGACATTTTTTATCCAACTCAAAACTCTCCCGCTTCCAGAATGCTTTTCCTTTCCCTATCACACAAAGGGGGCACCCCGTGATGGCCAGTCAGGCGCCAGCCCCCCACATTGACTGGGAAATGAGGTTGAAGAAGGAATCTGGCATGTTTTCCCATGGGTGTTTGAGTATGGGAATCATGTGTCTTTTATAAACAGTGCGTCAGCATGGCTTTAGGGCTGATAAGCAGAGATTTTTCCATAATCATTATCTTGCTCAGGGTGAGGCTGGGTTTATTCTAGCCTGGCAACCGATGTGTTGAACTGATGTAACGCTGCCAGCTCCATTTTTGAGTGGTGCTCAGAATGAATAGAGCGTGGCAGATGCCAAAACTCCCAGCCCTCCCTCGCTGACCCACTCCTTCCTCTCACCTGCTGTTGTTCCCATTTCCAGGTAAGGCCTGCCTCCTACTTGCAAATAATTTTTCATGGCAACTGGCACAAGCTCCGGCCATGCTGATCTATCGTGGAATGGTGATTAGACCTGGGCACGTGGGCTGTGTTTAGTATCTGGATTGAATCAAAACACTGGTTCTGAATGTTTCTAAGCTGGGGGAACTGGCATGGGTGGTTCTTGATGGCCAATGTGAATGGAGTGATGTTTGCCAAGGTTTAGTTGTCCTCATTGCTCCATGGATCTTAAGATCGCAAGAATCCATGATGATCCATTAGTCCTTGAAGTACTAAGGTGATCTACTGAAGCTGAGAATATGAAGGAAGCCTCTGTCTAATCAGTCTCTCTGGCATTTTTAATAGGCCAGTGACACAAGCAGCCAGAGGCACTCTGCTCCATGTTAATCACATTTCCTATCAGCTACCCAGGCATGGCTCCAGCCAGACCGTCTCTGCCCATTGGGGAATTTGCTGGTACACACAGCCACCTCGATAAGGTGTGATATTATAATATCTTCTTTTTTTTTCTCTGTGTTCAGAACATTTGCAGGTTTTCCTTGGAGTGGGGCTGGCTCTTCTATGCTTCAGTCTTCTTCTGGGCTGTGCCATTTGCTGGCGTCGAAGCAGGTGGCATAAGCACAACAGCAGCAAAAACCAGGTGCTGGAGCAGACGCTGGTGGACCTGAGGCCTGCTCTGCCTTCCAAGACCACTGCTGTGGCCATCCAGCAGCAATACACAAGGATAGTAGGAGAGGCAGCCAATGACTCACCAGGTTCCCCCGGTTGCGGCAGCCCACCAAACCGCACAGTCCTCAGCAGGGCCTCTTTATCCAGCTACCCTTTCTCCCAGACACTCAACCTGCCCTCTATGCTGCTGGAGGGCTGGGAGCACCGGCGCAACATCTCCAGGGACAGCATTTTCTATGATGAGCACAGGCCACTGACAAGCCCCATACAGGGAGCCCGCCTCCACCAGTCATACACCGTGCCAGAGAATCTGTCCAGCACTGGTTCCAAACCGCGGCCCCAGCTCCATTTCACTTTGTTGTATTCACAGTCTGAGGCAACCCTTACCGTGACCGTGATTGGCGTCTCCCATCTCCCCAAGGTGTCCCGAAGCAGCCGCAGCTCCTACGTCAAGGTGTACCTGCTCCCCAGGTTCATCGAGCCCCTGCGCACGGCTGTGCGCAGAAAGAGCCTGAACCCAGAGTTTCAAGAGCAGTTCCAGTTTGGCCGCTACAGCTTGGAGGAGCTGAGGGGCTTCACACTGCGCTTTGCAGTCTACATGAAGGCTCGCAGCCTCAAGGATTTGTTCATCGGGGAAGTGTTGTTCCCATGTGCCCAAGTCACCTGGAATCCCAAGGTGTCCTCCAGCTACTCCTGGGAGCTCTCAACCACCAAAACCAAACTCAGAAAGGTCAGGACGGGAGCTGGGGCCCCCACTGTGGGGCTAGCAGTTGTATTACACCAGATGAGGTCCCAGAGAAGTAACATTGCACTGTGCTGTAGCACGGCGTGTAACTTTCTTGTGGACCCCATTGCCACTAGATGTGGAGGCTTGGTAGGTTAACCCAAAAGGGGACTGGACCTATTCTAGGGGGAAAGGTTCATCAGCAGGTATCAAATGTGGTAGACAGAGGTGCAGCCTTTGAATCAGAACTTCCTAAACCCCCGAAAGACGGAAGCTGCAGTGGGAGAGAAGTGGGGAGTGGAAAATTCTGAGCATCCCCTGTTCACTTTCCCCATCAGCATCCACTCTCTGTCACCCTGCAAGAGTGGATACCGGCCTGGATGGATCTATGGTCTGACCCAGTATAAGACATTTATTATGTTCTGAAGAAGAGTCTGTTCATTGCAAGAACTCAGTGCGGTGTCATTCATCAGTACATCTGCAAGGCAGATGGTATTTTAAAGTTCCGGGACTTCGTATGTGACTACATCCTTCTAAGTGGCATATCAGACCTACTTGGAGGGATCGTCTTGTATGAAATGAGAGGCTCAAGAGGTTAATAGGGTGCTAAGGCTAAGCCCATTTTAGCTGAAATAACAGCCACAGCCTGTGAGGCTTGTTGGCCA
>NW_005841950.1:2893566-2899244 GCF_000455745.1 Alligator sinensis | reverse complement strand
GGGGGAGAGATAGCTCTGGTAAGGTTAGGGAGAACCACCCTTCTCATCCTACTCAGTTTTTAACTCTTGGGCCCAACTGACTTTCTCCCTTTCTAGGGAAGTATTGCGTGCCCTCAAGGTGTGGAGATCATTGAGGGTTTAACTGTGGCCTTTGTCTGTGCTGTTTTAGTGTCTCAGTTCCCAAGACGTGAGCTCCAGCATTTCATCCTCCCAACCCAGATCCATGGGGCAGCTCTTCCTCCTCCTCCAGTATCAGGCTCTGGCCAACCGTATCAAGGTGCTGATCCGCAAGGCAGAGAATCTGAGTCGGCTCACACGCATGCCAGGCACACCAGGTAGGATGGGGTGAGGGGAGAAGATGGGGCTTGAGAGGATTTGGTGGAACAGAAGCCTTTGGCAGTGTGGAAGGAGGTAAGAAGAGCTTCCGATATAGAGTATCCCAGTATTGCACAGGGGTGCTCAGGATCTCCCACGATACACTGTCTTGAACATTGCTCTGTCTAGGCTATTTCCACCTTTGCCTGACTCCTTAGCATCAAACTAATGTCTCATATAACTTAGTTCCTCTGTCTGAGTCTCTGAATTCTCTGGTTCCAGACCACTACATTGTGATTCACCTTTACCACAATGGCAAAATCATTGACACAAAGGAGACCAAGGGCATCGCAGGCTACAACCCTGTCTGGAACACGCCCTTCCTCTTCAGCATCCCAGCAGGAGACATCCAGCAGCAGCAGCTGTCCCTAGAGTTCATCGTGATGCAGGTGGGTTGGACAGGAACCAGGATGTGGGATCTATATCTACATGTCAGATGATAGCACGCATGTATGCGTGCTATAGGGCAAAGTGAGGTTTTATCTGAACAGGCATCACTTCTACATGACTCCTGAGAGCAAACTGCTGATTAGGGGGGCATTTTTGGGACAGGGTGGCCAACTTTTTCAGCCCTTATTAAACCCCATGCCCTTCTTGAGTGCACTCTGATCCCTTTCCCCCTGCCTTATCTTCTGCTTTGCTTTCTGCTCCCTGCCCTGTGCTCCCTGCCAAGTCTGCTGCTCTGCTTTCTGCTCCCAGCTCTGTGCTCCCTACCTGATCTGCCACATGTCATACCAGTAGCTACCTATGCCAATTGTGGCTTGCATGCTGCAGTTTGGCTACCCTTGGTCTAGACAAAGGGTAGCCAACAAGGCTTCCTATAACAAGGAATAATGGGCACAAGTTGATGGAGAGGAGGTACAGATTGGACATCCGAAAAAACTACTTCACAGTCAGGGCGGCTAGGAGCTGGAACCAACTTCCAAGGGAGGTGGTGCTGGCCCCTACCCTGGGGATCTTTAAGAAGAGGCTGGATACTTACCTGGCTGGACTCATTTGAGTCCCGTTTTTGTTTTTAGGGTGAGTGGTTTTGTTTGTGTTTTTTGGGTTGTTCTCCCGCCCTGGCGGGGGGTCGGGCTAGAAGATCTATTAGGTCCCTTCCGACCCTGAAACTATGAAACTATGAAACTATAAAGCCCTGGTGGCTTCTCCAGTGGAGGCTGTAACTTCTGCTTCATGCTGCCATTTCACCTTCCTTCCCCCAGGTTCGTATCTATACACGCAGCTGCACCCTGGGCCGAGTGCTGATTGGTCCCAATGCCCCAGAAGCGGGGCTGATCCACTGGAAGGAGATGTGTAGCCGAGGGCAAGTGGAATCAGCACGGTGGCATTTAATACAACCGGATGCTTCTAGACTTAGTCCTTGACATCCCCCAAAGCCATTCAGCTGTATTCTTAGTGGAGCTCCTCCATCTGCTGGAGCAGAAGGGCAGGTTTGTTAGATCTATGTGCTAGCGCAGGTGATCCCTGTTGGCTGTGCTGCCGGGTTAAAGAACTGTGGTCCCAGAGAACAAGTGACCACAGCTGAAGACTCATCTCTCTATCTTCAGGGACTAAGGGATATTATACTGGGCCTAAGTATAATAGGCTCCACTCTGGGCTACACTGGAATACTACAAACCAATAGCTTTGGCTGGAAACAGGAGCCAGGGACTCAAAGCAAAACTTTCTTTGTTAAATGTCTTTGGTGGGATAGATCTTGTGTCTGAACATAAAGGGAGAAAACCCCACCCTCAAGTCCTGGCTGTTCCCACAGGAAGGTGAGAAGGTAACAGCAAAGAAAGGAGGGCAAGAGTTAGAAATGAGGGAGGGATGTCTGAGGGAGGGAGAGGAAGGAGCGCATGCAGATAGCCAGGAATGGGCAGAGGCGTCCTTTCTCAGAAGGATTCTGGGCTTGGCATCCAAAGGTAACTTGTGATCAAAGTTAAAAGGCCACTTTGGGTGCACTGTGCCAGACCCAGCCTTGGTATAAGCCAGTGCAAATGCATAGCCTTCACTGGAGTTATGACCCCTGACTTCATGGATGATGCTTTAGTGAAGTCAGTGGGGTTTTGACCACTACCAGCTATATTTGGCCCATGCTGTAGTCACATGGATTCTGCTAGGAGTAGTATGGAAGACCATCATGCTACAGCCACAGTGACCTCCAGATCATTCCTTTCCACTCATTGGGATCAGTCAGATGACATGTGGATGAAATGTCAGCCTTTATTTCACAGACCTCAGCAGCAAGTACCAGGTTCACTATTGCCAACTGTCATGATTTTTGGCATTGTTCTTAAAGGCTATGCTTCAGGATTGTGAACCACTTAGCTCTTTTTTATATATATTTAACATATAGAGCAGTGGACTGTGGAGTCACTTTGAATGGAGAATCCCTCGTGTTTGGAAGAGAAGTGGCCGCTGGGTCTGGAAGGCCCTAAGAGACCCCAGCCCTGCCTTCATAACTAAGCTGCACTCCCACCTCCTTGCTTCATAATAGGTATTGAACTACTGTATGTCTCACTGACATTTCTTACTGTTCAGCCTCACCCTGTCCTTGGATGGTACTGTCTCTCCTAGTCCAGGCTGTTTAATGCTTCCCTTGGACCTACAGCTCTGGAATTCAGAGCTGGGCTGGGCTCAGATGGGCTAAGTGAGAAAAAGGGAACTTTGCATGGGGCAGAGAGGAGGCCTCTCAACTGAAAAGCAGTAGGCTCGGGGCCTGAGATTCCCATCTTGCTTTAAGCAGCAATACGTATTTAATGTAACTGAAGTAACAAATACACAAATTAAAAAACTGTATAGATGCACTGTGTTCTAGTCTGACCTTCCATGTGATATAAGAACAAGGATGAAACGATCAGCTGGGGACATTGTAATCGCAGCTTGTTGGGCTCTTACTGACAATTACAGTTGTATTTTTATGCCAGGTGCAGTTCAGCAAGTTGGCTGTAGCCAACCTCTCCTCCTACCTTTTCCTCGCACGTGTCCTGTGGTTAAAAAAAACCCTGACCCCAGAATGATCAGCTACTTATACAAACATGTTCAAATCAATTAAAAGTATATAACAATACCTAAGGTTATTGGCCTGGCAGGCAGTTTGAGAACACACAAGCTTTCCATAGGAGCTGGGTAGACTCCAAGATGGCTGATAGAAAGTGACATAATTTGAGAAGGCACGGGAAAGCTTAAAACCTTGCCTGTATAGTGCTGGGTCTGGACCTGAAGCACAGTCACTGCCTGCTGGTGTAAAACTACATTTCCCTTCCACATCTATCCCCCTTAAAAATAAATAAACACAAGAAATCTGGCCTCAAAGTGCATTGCTGCATACACACTGCCTTTTTTCATGGCCTCCAGCTGTACCAAAGACAAAACACAACTAAAAGGGTTTCCTAGAGTTTTAAATTTAAGCCCCAAATCTGATTAAGATAATGTGCAATTACCATATTTTCTCATATACCACACATCTTTTTCTTCCACAAAGTGTGCATTATATGGGAGAAATATGGTAGAGCATTTTCTGCTGCTTACCAGGTGAAATCAAGAGTAAAATTGGCAGAAATCCACAGGGAGCAGAACAATGAGTAGGCTCTGCTCCCTAGCTGCTGCCACTCCACTAATGGTTACCAAGAAGGATCTTTTTTTTTTTTTTCATTCTGCCTTTCAAAAAAAGAAAAAAAGTACATTTTCTATTCCAGGGCATGTTGTATGTAATAAAATACAGTAACATAAATGTGTGCAGTGTTTTGAAATAACCTGGACTAAACTGATGGCTGTGCTGGGTAGGAGCGTGGGTAATGATGGCATATATGTATGGGTATGGAGATGCAGCACTGCTCCCTCCTGGCTGGATCTGAAACTGCACATCCATGTGTCACCAGCTCTCTTTTCTTAGGACTCTCCTGAAAGTTGGGGGCAGAGGCCTGCAGCTCTGGGGCAGTAGGCAGGGGGGCAGAATTCTAGCCCTGCCCTCACTGGGAGGTTCAACAAGGTCCTGGTGCCCAGCTGTTCTTGTGCTATTGAGCCAGACCGTCCTAGTGGTCTCTTTAGAACAGCAGCATGCTGAAGAGGTACAAGGGGGTTCAGATACTTGCCCATTAGGGACCTGCCTTTTGTTTTATGTGGAAGGTGCTTTGGTAACAGAGTAATGGGTGGATGTCGAAACATCTCAGCTAGTGAAGGATGCTTATTTCTCTTGATTGGTGGGCACCACTGGCTGGGGAAGGAAGAGAACCCATTCCCCCAAACCTCTCCAGACAACAAAGATCTTGGATCTTACTGCATTGCAGAAAAATAGGCTGAACTCAAATCCTCAACCTGAGCGCTGGGGAAGAGTCAGACCTAGAACTCAGGGCCCTACCCTTGTAAGAGGTCTTCCACCCTGTTAGACTCTTCCACCTTAGACTCCCAGCCCTCTCCTCTCTCAAGGCCGTGTTTTTTGTGTGGGCTTGGAAGAAGAACAGTCCCAGAGACAGCAACACAAATTCCAGGCTTTTATGGAAAAGGAACAAATAGTGTTTCCATGCAAGAGGCAGAATATAAGAATATATATGGGGGTACAAAAATAGTGAGTGATAATTCTTTCCCATACAAGAAATGAGTCACAGGGGGACAGAGATCAGGACCCTGGGATTTCACTGCAGGCATAAGATGGTGTGGAGAACACATGACTGCTTTGCAGAAGGAAAACAGTGTGGTCCAGAGGGTTTTGAGCCTTTACAGAACTCAAATCCCCCTGTGACCACACTGAAAGGCCTTAGCTGTCTTCTCCTGGTGCACAAGCTTTGCTAATGAGGCATGTGCCTCTTCTGTGCTTTATATCCCTGCCCTTTGGAAGAGCTGTGCTTTCTCAGCATGGCTTGAGAGCACCATGGGATCTTTTTCCTCTGATGCAAATGAAGGGCACACCAGGATCTGTTGTGTGATGATCCTCTCAGATCCACCTTCAGCATAGGTCTGCTACACTGGAACTGTGGTGTCATGTAGACATACCAGAGCTAGATTAAAACTAGCTGGTGGAGGTTAACCAGCCAAGTACATACTCAACTTATTGGGCTTGTTTGCCAGATTACTCTGAGCTTCAACCTGTCAGGTAACATACTATGGTTGCTCAAGCTGGGCAGCTAGGCTGTCTATGTCCTCACCACACTGCAGTGTGGGTATACCCTCCCAGATGAAGAACTAGGGGCAGCAAGCTACAGGGAGACTCTACTACCTGTTCCTCAATTCTTCTGAGCAGTGCTGCTGGATTCCAACAGCCTGAAGTGAGTTACTTGATAAAACTGTATCTATGGCTTGCTCTCCCTGGAATACCCAGC
>NW_005841950.1:2884710-2893535 GCF_000455745.1 Alligator sinensis | reverse complement strand
TCCCTCTCAAACCCTGACATCTCAGCTTTCTGAGCGCTGATGTGTCTAAGGGAGGAGAATCAAACCCTCCATTTCATAGATCTTTATTGCACACAGCAGTTGAGGCTTGCCCTATCTACAAATCACCTGAAGCTCCCTGAAGATGACTATGGTCAATACAGTTCCAATTCTCTAGCATAATGGAAATCTCTACCATAAAGGTAAAGCCTGTCTTTGGGAGAGTCCAAGACACTGAAACAAACTCCCCCGCAACCCAAGGACCATCACAAAACTCACCCTCTTCCAGACATGCTTCTCCAAGCTATCTTTTCCAATACACACACAAACAATACATGTGGAATCCTTTTTCTCACTGACCATACCTCCCCCTCCCCCTTTCCCCCCACTCAGCTCCTGGAAGCCCAGGTGCCTGGGAGAAGGAGCTCAGCTATGGGAGTACAAACCCCTGAAGGTCCCCCCCAACCACAAACACCAACAGGAAGGGTAGTGACAGGGGAAAGAGACCAGCCGGCCCCATTACCAAGCTGAAAACAGGAACAAGGAACTTAGTACCTCCACTGACATCCCAGCTAGGAGCTACAGCCAACAGTTCAGAGAAGAAATGGAGCAGGCCACTGAAAGCCACCTTTAGCAGTCAGGACTCATAGTAGAGATGATATCTTTTATTAGACCAATGAGATTTTTGCAAAAAATCTTGTTGGTCTAATGAAAGATATCATCTCTACTACAAGTCCTGATTGCTTTTTCCTCTAGACCAATATGGCTTCAACCTGGATACCTGACCTTTAAGCAGCACACAGGATGTTTCTGCCATCACAGCTGTTCCCTACCTTAGTTATCTGAAGGTTCAGGGCTCCCCATGAATTTAAAGGGAGACCTAGGTCTTTGCAGCTGGAAGGGTTTTGGCAAGAGAAGGGCTGATCCCCTGGGAGTGAGCAAGGATTCCTGGCTGCCAGCCTGACTATGGGAGCTCAGCAGCAAGGACCCGGGCTCTGGGGAGCATTTGCCAGAGGCCACAGGGGAGGAGGGAAGACTCTGCTGGCAAGGTGGGGGCAGCTCCCTGCTCAGAGGAGTGGCTGGTAGCTTGCTCCCCAGGGTGGGTGGTTCTGACCTCATCTGGGACCTGTGGAGCTGCCTGCCACTGCTTTCAGAAGCAAAGCTCCTGTGCTCATCTCCAGCATCAGGAAATGCCACTTGTGTGGCCACACACAAGTCCTCCCTGTTGCACGAGGAGGACAGGGACGAAGCGTGTTGTTCACCACCAGAAGGTGCTGGGCTGTCACTCCGCTGGCTCGATGCCAGGTCCAGCTCCTGCCAGCTGGAGAGCCGAGGTACCAGTAAGTTAGAGCTGGTCCTTTCCTGGTGCTGCTGGGGGAGGCTGCGGATGGCCTGGATTTGCTGCTGAAACCTCAGTTTTGCTGTTGGGGGAAGAGGTGAAAGGATATTGCTGGGTCTGAGCAGGGCACTGCCACTAAAAAAGGTCTAAGCTTCACCTCTTTCCCCTGGGCTCAGCAAGAGAAGCCATCATAGATGAACTAGACTAGAGCCAGTTCCTCCCCTCGTATGTCCCTGGACTGCAAGGATGCCCTGGGCTTGCTCTACGGGGTACGATGAACAGGGAAGCAGGGAGCCTGGCTGGAGCCAAAAAGCGAAGACACTAACAGCCGCTAAATTAATCTCTAAGCTTCAAGGTGTACTACAGCCATCATCCAGGCACAGATTTCTCCCCCAGGTGCGGTGGGAGCGCCTCTGTTAGACGTGTCCTGTGCGGTGTGGCACAGATTCTCAAAGGTATTTAGGCAGCTCCTACTGCAATCAATAGGCATGAAGCACTGAGATGCCTCTGGGGATCTGGGCCTACACCCTTTCCCGCAAAGCATCCAGAAATCAGCTGCTCTCAGAGACAGAGGATGACTGGAGTATTCAGGGGCACGAACAGTCTCAGTGCTGAAGGGCTCTTGCTTCCTGCTAGCACCAGCCAGGACTGAGAGCACTCAACACTTCACAAGATCAGGCCCCAGCCTGCAGAACGGTCCTGAGCTTTCACTCTTCACTGGCTGTTTCTAAATGTTTCCAACTCTCTCCGGTGCTATTGCCCAGTCCTTGCACAGCCGCCCTGCAGGAGGCCGTGAGCTGCCAGGGCTGTGGGAACACAGCCGCCCTACCTTTCATCAGGTTTTCATTCTTCTGCCGCAGCCCCTGAATCTCGGAGGTCATGGCAGAGACCTGAAAACACAAAGCAGCTCTGTTTAGTGACCTCCAGGCCTCCGTCTAGTGGGAGGCTGTGAAGACAGCTGGTTGCTTACAGGGCAGCCAGAGGGGCCAATATGATGGGGAGGGGGGCTGTGTAAGGGGATGCCCTGAGCATGCGTGGGTGGGTGGGTGAGTGGATGGAGGGGTGAGATGGGCTCCTGCAGGGGTCTGGGTGAGGGTTCACAGGGCCCTTGGCTTCTTTGCTCTGAGATGAAGAAAAAGCCTTTTACTGCATGGATTTGCCTCAAACCTGCCCCTTCCCAGTGACATATCCCATGATGCACTTGGTCATAGATCATGGAGGCACCAATACCAACACCAGCCCCTGCCTGCCCTGCTCCTGGCTTTAGAGAGCTGAATTTCCAGCTCTTCCCCAGCATCCCTCCCTGAGCCACGGGCCACTCCTTGCAGCAAGATGCCTGCAGCGGTACCGTTTCTGTTTTCTCTTGCAGTTGCTGCCTGAGGCTTTGGGCATCTTCAGTGCTGCCAGGGAGGCCCATGTCTCCTGCCTGCTTTTCCTTCAGCTCCTCCTTGGGTTTCTTGGTGTCTCCTCTCACATCCTGTAGGAGCCAGATGAGACCAAAATCAGGATTGCTTTTGTGGTAGATACTAGGACTAGGACATAGAGGGTTCCTGGGAAAGGACACTGCAGTGATTTTAGTGCCACCAGGCTGCTAATTCCACCGCCTTCCACATTCACTCACTGCCTGTGTTCCTCTTGCTGCAAAGCTGCTCTGCAGGAAACCATCAGCCATGTCCAGTGCCATTCTGGGGGAACTGGGGCAATGCACCTGGGTGGGCAATGGAAAGGCTATTCTTACCTCTTGAGATATCCTAGCCCACTGCTCTGCTGAGTTCCCGGCCTTCTGTCTTCCTGGCAGCTTCCTGCAGCCTGATGGTAGGTGTTGTCTCTGCTTGAACAGGCCCTTGAGCTGTTGGAGAAGCCGAGTCAATTTGAGGAGCTCTCCCAAACCTAAACTGGCTCTCCCTCAGCTGTGAGAGGCCCTGGATTGTAATGTTACAATCTGCATCCCCTGCCAGGTCTTCAAGGGCCTTGCCTTTCCCCAGCTTGTAGTGACACATCCCAGTCCCTCCCAATGGGGATCTAGTGGCTCAAGTCACTGCAATCTTTTCCATCTGCCCCAGACATCAGAAGCTCCTCACTTGGGGTTCTGGCCAACTCCTTGCCCGTCCTCCCACACACAAAGGTACTGGTGTCAGAGCTCACGCCTACGTGCCTGCTCTGAAAGTGAGATCCTCCTTGTGACAGCTCCCTGTCCCCAGAGACTGCCTATCCTCTCCAGAGAGGCATGAAGAACAGGATGAGTCAGAGAGACGGAGACAGAACTGAGTGCATGCAGTGTTACCTGCTCGGTCACCAGCTGATGCTGCTGTTTCAGGCGCTGAACCTCTGCTTGGGGGTTCTTCGTGACATGTCCATCCAGGCGTTGACTCACGCCCTGTGGAAAAACTAACCCATGTGGGCAAGAAAGATCTGCAGTAGGACAGGAAAACACCCCAGTTCCTTCACCTCACTGAAGGACTAATCCGAAACCCACTGATGTCAATGGAAAGATACTGTCTAACACAGAGGTGTCAGAAATCTGGCCTGCAGGGCTTCTCTTTGGCTGGATGACCCACCTCTGGATCTGGCCCATGGGGGCTTCTCATCATGGCTCCAAAAAAGTGCCAGAGCAGTCAGCATCTGCGAGGTTAATGCCACTCCCCTTGCTTACTTGCCATAGATAGCAGCAGTTTTAACTCTGGCAACTGGCATTCATGGTGAAACAACTCACAGACTGGATCTAGACATCCAGCCTGAGAGAAGCCCCACAGTCCAGACAGGTCTGCCAGTTCAAATGAGTTTGACACTCCTGGTCTAACACATCGACTGTTTCTTTGTAAAGCTTTCCCCACTTGCCACAGTGAAAGAGCTCTTTGCTTTTGCTTTTGGGTGTCTACCCCCAGACTCTTCTCCTGCCACTGGCCCATACCGTCACTCTTCCCCCCGTCTAATGTCCCAAGACTTCCACAAAGGCATTCTTATTCTTTCTTTTGGACACCCACAGGAACACCAGGCAAAAGGTGTAACAGCCAACATCAAACCTACTGGGTCAACTACAGGCCTGGTGTAAGCAAAGGTAACTCCGCAGGAGTCAAAGGCATCAGGTCAGAATGGGGCACATTCAGGTGTCTGTCCACTGTGTTTGCCTCAAGCTGACAACCTCACCGGAGGATGGCTGTAGCTCAATGTTCTCAACCCGTGGGTTGTGACCCAAAAGTGGGTCTCAAAGATATATGAAAGGGTCACAGACAAACTTTAAAAATGGATCTATGGGCTTTAAAAATGGATTCTCCTTTAAAGGAGAAAAGTGTGGGAAACAGTGGCTTTTCCCTTGCAGGCTGGCAGAGCTCCAGCCTGCAAGGGGCTACTTGGGGCCCCCCCATGCCCCACACGCCCACCCCTTGCCCCACACACTGGGGCCTGGGGGAGGGGGGATAGTGGGTCAGGAGTGAGAGACACTGGGTCAGGACTGGCCATCCATGTTTACAAATGGGTCCTGGTACAAAAAAGGTTAAGAACCACTGCTATAGCTGACTGGCTCTCTCTGTTTAACCTATTTTAAGTACCCGTCACTCTACTTCCCAACCTTTGATGTGCTTCCTGGGTGCTGCAACAACACTGCTATCCCTTGTGTATAGTGACTGTACAGAAGCCTGGGTTTTTTTAAGGTATTTAGGCCTCATCATGCTTAGCACAGTAAGACCTAAGAGCTAGACCCCCAAAGGTACTGAGGTGCTTAAATCCCACTGGAATCAAAGGCAATTAGGGAACGAAGTACCTTCAAAATCTGGCCCCAAGTGATTTAGTGGCCTAAGTCTTATTGAAAGACTATGAGGTAACAGAAGGATCAGTGTCTAAATCACTTTTGAAAGTGAGACTTAAGATCCTAAATCACTTAGGAGTAGCAACACTGTGTGAAGCCATGTTTAATGCCTTTAAAACCCAGGTCAGAGGAACCAAAGATCAAGGTTCCAAAAATATACTCTGGTATCTAAACATGCAGGCAGGTTGTTAAAAATCCCTCTCACAGTGCTTCTCTGCACTTTTTTAGGACCTAAATACTTCCAGAAAGCTGGCTTGAGGGCCCACATCCTACACTGTAAGTAGGTACCTAACTCCCATAAAAATCCCGGGGAGTTAGGCACCAAAGTACCTTGGAGGATCTGGACTTAAGTGACTTGATGAAGGTATTATAGGGAGTCTGTGGCAGAGGAGTGAACTGCATTGGTTCTCCCAAAGCCCAGAGTTGTTTCCTCTCTATCAAATGGCCCTTCCCTCTGCTTCATGCTCTGCTGTTCTCTCTTTCTGTTCCATCAGCACTAAAACGTCAGCTTATGTCATGAACTCAGGTGGATATGGAAACCAAGCTGATATCCTTGTTGCATTCAGAGGGGATAAAGCTCTCTGGAGAAGGGAGCAGATTTTTGTCCATGTCTGCTGCACCAGGAGCTACAGTGGGCACATCTATACATTCATTAACGCACCTTAGTTACTGCACATTTAGTTTAGTGCCTTTAATAAGAGGTACTAACTGAATGCGCAGTAACTAGAGTTACTGCACAGTAGCACCAGTGCAGGGTTTTTTAGTGACACTGCGCATTAGCCTAATAACACTGCGCACTAGGCTATTAGCATGCTTAATAACTGCTACCCTACTGCACAGTATTATTAGGCTAATGCACAATAAGTCTCATGTAGACGCACTCCCTGGGCACAGATTCTCTTTTGTGTCAGTGCAGTGCCCAACACAGTCAGCTCCAATTCTGGTTGGGGCCTACAGCAGAGCCATAATGCATATCAGAAACAAGCCGCTAGCTTTCTGGATACAAGATCACATACATAGCTAGGCCCATGGTTTCCCTGCACAAGGGGTGTCAAACTGATAGCATGGGTTTCTAAACAGCCTCCCAACACATCCTATTCAGCCATAGTAAGATCCACAGTGCCTATTAGAGGGCTACCAGCTGCAGGTCACATAGAGTGGACTTTCAGCCTCTCCAAACAGTCCCCTCCCCATAACTGTCCTCCTAGCAACATTACCTTCTTCTGGGAGCCCTTGGGCACCAGAGCTGAGGCAGGTACAGGACCAGAAAGAGTTAGGGAGTCCTCTAGTGGACACCAATACCCATCACTGTGCCAGGCTCTCTCCTGGAGCCTTTGCTGTCTTTGCCAGAGAGGCTGACCTCAGCTCACTCACCTTGAGGAGTTCCCGAAGCTCACACAGGTAGGTGAAAGCCTGGTCCTTGTCCTCCTCAATATTCCTTCCTTTGTCCATGCAGCCTGGAGGCAAACCATACATTGAAAGCAGAAAAGCGACAGAGAAAACATTGTAGCAGCAATCAATGCTGAATTGAGTCCCATGCACCCACACATGTACATATACACACATACATGAACATACATGTGCGCATACACACACACACACATACTTGCTCCCAAAACAGCAGGCAACTAGCCACTGTCCTCAAAGCAGTCATTAGACACAACATGCTCGGATTTAAGCCTATCGATGCAGAGAGCAGGTAGGAACTACTGAAGTGACAAAAATCCAAACTTCAAAGGAAATTAGACTGGGGGTGGCAGGGGGGTGGAAATCATGTGTTGGGAAGGTGGGGAGAGTAGACTGGTGGGTTATTGACAATGAACACTATAACAAGGGACTCAGGAGTATCTGTGAGTCTCCTGGGCCTTCTATAAGGGACTCCAAGCATTCTGCACACCCAGAGGAGATGAACTTCTAACCCCCCTGGCATTCGTAGGTTCATTACTTCACAGGCCAAGTGCAGTGACAAATCTGAGGAGGAGGAGGAAGTCTTACTTTGGATCATCTTGTCCAGCTGGTCCAGAAGGGAATCACAGCGAGAGCATTTCCCTTGGCAGCGGCTGTCACGACTCTGCCCAGGGGACCTGTTCTGCACTGCCGGCGAGACAGGAGCCTGACCAAGGTGTGGGGTGCTGTCTCTCAGGACCTCCATTTCAGCCAGCTAGGAAGGACATAAAGGGGGTGTTAGAGGAGAGTGTTTCAGTGTGTGGCCTGCTCCCTGCCACAATCTGTGCATAGGCCTCTCTTCAAGACATCTGTGATTTGCCTCTTAATTACTGTACAGCTGCAGGGCTTTGGGGCTGCAGATAGGAGCCTTCTCTCCCTGGGCCAAATCCAACCTGGGCAGCAGCAGTATCAGGCTCCCACACACCGTTCTACACATGTGCCTCTACCTTGTGCTGAGGGAGGGTGCGTGGGGAGTTGGATGTGCGTTGTTTTGATGCTTGCCTTCTCTGCTGGGGCTACCAGCAAAGGATTCGTCATTGCTACTGTGCCCACGGGTGTCATAACACGGACACCTCCAACCACCTGCAGCCTGGATTTGAACTGGGAGCACAGGGATGAAAGCCTTTACAGCATATCTCAATGCATGAGCAGACTAACTATTTACCACAGGGCAAGAAGGGGAAGGGATTTTACCACACAGATTGTCCTGTGGTAACTGGCCACATGCATGCTCTTACCCCTTGGTAGGTGGAAGATAATCCCTGATAACTTTGATTGAAGGTGAACTTACTTACCATGGTCTAGAAGGTCTGGGACAGACATTGCATAAACCAGTTTGACCCAAATCAGTTAACTCTGATACTACATTCAACCAGGTTTATCTCAAACCAGTTTCAGATATTTTCAAACTAGTTTATATGCACTGAACATCTGTTCTGTTACAGGTTTAAACCAGTTTCTGATGGCTTAAACTGATCTGGTAAGGGGGCTCCAGGTCCTTGACCACCTGGGTGATAGCGATCATTGCTTGCTGGAATTCATCATCCGGCGCAGGGTGTCAAGGGCCTGCAGTAAGGCGGTAGCCCTAGACTTCAAGAGGGCCAACTTCAATGAGTTGAGGAGATTGGTGGGAGAGGCGCTGGGGTTCTCGAGGGCAGGGGAACTCAGTGCCCAAGATGAGTGGTCGTTCCTTAAGGAGACGATACTCTGGGTCCAAGGGTGACAAGAAGCAAGGGGGGCAAGAGTGCCCAAAAGCCCCCCTGGCTCACCAAGGACGTCCGGGAATGCCTGGTTGCCAAAAAGGCAGCGTACACCCGGTGGAAGGGGGGGCTAATCTCCAAAGAAGAGTATACCTCCACTGCTCGGGCCTGTAGGGGGGCTGTTAGGAAAACTAAGGCGGACATAGAGCTAGGACTAGCGTCCAAGATCAAGGATAATAAAAAGTCTTTTTTCAAATATATAGGGAGGATGAAGAAGGCACCGGGAAACGTGGGGCCCCTGCAAGATATGCTGGGCAATCTGGTGGTTGCACCAAAGGAGAAGGCAGACCTCTTCAACAAATTCTTCACCTCCGTTTTCTTGTGCAAGGAGCGGGACTCCCCCACCGTGATTCAAGACGGGCTTGAGGGGAACGCGTCCAGGCCTAAGGTTGAGGAGGACCGGGTTAGAGTGCTTCTGGACGGGCTGGACGTGTTCAAGTCAGCAGGTCCAGATGCTCTCCACCCCAGGGTGTTGAGG
>NW_005841950.1:2876471-2884441 GCF_000455745.1 Alligator sinensis | reverse complement strand
ATGCCTACACGGTCAGATGGATTGCTAATTGGCTGAAGGGTCGTACTCAGAGGGTGGTGGTGGATGGGTCATATTCAGGCTGGGGGGAAGTGCGCAGCAGAGTCCCCCAGGGCTCAGTCCTTGAGCCCGCACTGTTCAGTTTCTTTATCAGCAATTTGGACGATGGGGTGAAAAGCAACCTGTTCAAATTTGCTGATGATACCAAAATGTGGGGTGAGGTGGGCACGTTAGCAGGGAGGGAAAGACTGCAGAAAGACCTAGGTAGGTTGAAAGGGTGGGCTAACAAAAACAGGATGCGTTTCAATACGGACAAGTGCAGGGTGCTGCACTTGGGCAGTAGTGACCGGCAGCACACTTATAAGATGGGAAACTCCCTTCTTGAGAGCACGGAGTCATCATTGACTCCAAGATGAACATGGGCCGACAATGCGAGGTCACGGTTGGCAGGGCTAACCGAACCCTATCGTGCATCCACAGGTGCATCTCAAGTAGGGCCAAGGAGGTGATCCTCCCCCTCTATGCGACACTGGTCAGGCCACAGCTGGAGTATTGTGTCCAGTTCTGGGCACCCCACTTCAAGAGGGATGTGGACAACATTGAGGGGTTCTTCAAGACCAAAAAGATTGAGCTCCCATTTGGATACTAAAATAAGTGGCCAGGTTTTCAGAAGAGCTAAAAAATCCAGAAATCCAGCCCTGACTGGGAATATTGTGGGTTTGGAGCCCTCAAAAATCTGACCACAAGCAAAGTCCTTTGGAAAATGGTAGCTACAGTGTGAAGTTGTTGATTATGGAAGATGAGGCTGTAAGGGAGAATCTAGTCTTGCCTGTGCACTAAAATGGTGGTGTGAATTTATTGATGCTCACACACCAGATCATGTGTCCTTCCCTGGAGTATTGATGCAATGCACACGTGTGTGTATGCACACCCACCCCCGCTCCAGTTTACATAAGGCTTTCTTGGAAATACCCTACATAAAGAATACATGCACAAACATATGCAGCATGAATGAGATTTCCCTGAAGAGCTGCTACACACAAGATACACACACCCCTCAGTTCACATGCACCTTTCTATGAGGTATCATGTATACAGAACACACATATGTAAGCTGGTTTCCGTAGAGTACCCCTGCAGGTAGTACACACATGTCTCAGATCCCATGCCCTTCCCACGAGTTACCTTCTGCTCTAATGAAGAGGCTTTAATCTCCAGCTCAGTTTTCTCCATCTGCTTCGCTTGCCTGAGGTGCCTTAAGGCCTGTTCTCTGCAAAAACAAGTCTCTGCATTAGCTCCCTGAACACCGACCTCCATTGTCCCCACTGCTGCACGTTCATTTATATGGCAGTGTCCATGACCATGCACCTGGCAGATCAGTTCTGCCTCAAGAGACTCCAGTCCCCTACCACCCAATTGACTCTATAGACCAAAGGGATGGAGAGGTGCTCCAAAAATGGTATGCAGAGTGCTAACAGAAGGATGCTAACAGAGGCAGCTGAAGTGACCACAACATCTGGTGAGGGACAGATCACTATGCAGGTAGCAATGAAGGGAAAGGTGGCATGCCTTCTGGGAGCCACCATGTGTACAGAAGCCAGGAAAACCCATCCTGCAAGGCCTGGCCACCAGAAGGATCCTTGGGCTCAAGGGGGTCTGACCATGCCCCAGAAATCAGTGCACAGGACTCTCCAAGCACAGGTCCCATGAGGACTGGGAGGAAAGTCGGCCACCTCTGCAGCACCACACCTCTTTCCAGGGGCCCTTGACCCATGCAGGAGATGTGGAGAGGAAAGGCAGCTCTCCAAGGAGAAAGGGAATGTGGCACAACTTGGAGCCAGATTAAAAATACAGCAGTCTAGCAGATCCCTGAGGGGGCTGGGGAGGACTATGGGGCAGACATAAGGCATTGCCTTAATGCAAGGATGCTTTGTGGGAGGGAAGGGGCAGGGGGGCTCTCATTAGGCTTTTCTTCACCTCTACCCTTCTTTCACAGCTTCCCGATGGCCCAATCCAGCCTCAGCAGTGCAGGGACTTCACTGGGCTAGCACTACCCTAGGTCCTACCACCCCTCCTAAAAAGGGTGGGATTCATCTTGTCTCTCCTGCTCTCTGGAGGTCTGGGAAGCACAAGCTCCTAGCTCATACCCAATATAAGGCTGTCATTACAGGCCACAATCCAGCCCTCAACCTGGCAGCTCTGGGTGCCACACTCTGCTCTTTAAATCTAATGCATTGACTCACAGCAGTTCCCATCTGTGCTGCAATACTCTCATTCTCAGCTTCTGGAGAAGCCAGAGTAGGGCATCCTCAGCCCAGGGCTCCCACGTGGCAGGATTCTCTTGGACAGCCTTCTGCTTATTCTGGAAGTGTTTGCTTTTTACCCGGAATTGGAACGAACCACCCTCCTGGCACAGCCTGGCACTTTGGGCGTATCTAAAGGGCAGGAACTGTATGGAGACTTCCAGAGAGATGACTCATCTCTAGTTAGGTACATGAGTCCCATATGAGAGACAGCTTGGTTACATTGATTCCAGCAGGGGAGCACCTTGGAGGGTATGTCTCAAATCCAACTCTAGGCTCATGGGTCCAGAGAGACAGCTGCCTGCTGAGATGCTTAGCTTCACTAAGCTTCTAGTGAAGTCGCCTGGGGACTGGTTTTCCCAGCGCTGATTGCAAGGTTAGCTTTCTTGGTTTCTGTACAAGTGGTGGCTCCCAGGAGCTTTTTGGTACGTGCTCAAGAAGATTGCCACCCGTTCACAATCAGAGAAACCCCCTCATTCTGACTGTCAGAGCAGGAATATCTTTGGTCTGAACCACAACCCTGAACCCCAGTCCCCAGGTCACCCTTCCTGCCCCAAACTCTTGGCTTCTGCTCCATATCCCCACATCCTTTCCTGGCATCAGGGCCCCAGTGATGCTGCTATTCCTAAGGTGACTGCAGCATCCGGAAGGAGGCACAGGAATGTCTATCCGCAGTGGGATAGTCCACTTCTTTCCCAAGTCTGTCTCCACTATCTTCATGAGGGAGATGTTCCCTCAGGGGATGTTCACACAGCCCCTGAGGGGCACAGCTTTGGTCTATGCAGAGCCAGGCCAGGGGGACTGAGCCAGACCAGGGGGATTGAGATCAAAGGACACACATACACACTCACCTCCACATCTCACTGCAGGTCTGCATAATCCTGCCACTGAACCATAGGGGTGGAGGGGAGGAGTAGGGGTTGGAGGTATCCATTTACAGACCAGATTCATCCCTGGTGCGACTGCATTGGACTCTGTGGAGTTATGCCATGGATGAATTTGGTCCATGGACATGTACTGTTGGCAAGTCTCCACACTGGAGATGGAGTAGTGGCTCACATGACTGAGTGCTACATGCAACTCTGCAAGGGGGGACACTTGGCACCTCATTGCCCCAACAGCAAAGCCTGCCAACTACATACTTCTCAGCCAGCTCTTGCTCCAGAGAGGTCACGAGTTGCTCCAGTCTCAGCTTCTCCGAGCTGCATTCCGTGTACTGGCAACAGACAGGAGAGAGCTTAGTGTCAGTCTCTGAAGTCACCTGCTTCATACCTGCCCCCTACCATAGGGGACAGGCTCTGATGGATGAGTCCTGTCGTATCATTGCTTTGGCTGGTTAGGGGCTGTTGTCTCTCTCTACCAGGCACCCCTATCCGGGTCTTTGCTGCTACATAATTAGCTGAAGTCTGGGGCCTTTTCAAGTGAAGACTGTGGATCAAACTGGGGCTGAGGCAGACCTTGACTAACAAGTAACTGCCTAATTCCATCGTTTGCCAGGGATGTGCAGAGAACCCTAGACTTTGTAGCTTGGTAAGGCAGCTGAACCATTCACATGCTGCCACAGAAACAAACACCAGTGGTCAGTGAGTCCCTGTGAGAGGGAAAGCCAGTGTGGTCTAATGGAAGAGCTACTGGACCGGGACTTAGGAGCCCTGAGTTTTTTTTCAGGCTGACCTACAGGGCAACTCACTTCCCTTATCTGTGCCTCTGTTTCCTCTCCCCATCCTCTCTCTGCCTTTCCTATTGAGACGGTAAGCTGTTTGGGCCAGGGTTTGTTTCTCTTGATGTGTCTCTACAGCACCTAGCACAATGGGACTCAGGTTGCAATGAGGCCTGCAGGTGCCACTGAAACACAGAGAGCTCCCCCTGGGTGGGGCATCACATCCTTGGCAGGTTCTGTACCTGGCTTCTGGCAGATTCGAGTTCTAGATGTTGTTCTTCCAGCTCCATGTCACGTGTTTTCAGCATGCCCCAAACCTTCTGAAGCTCTTCTTGGACCAGAACCAGCTCTGTATCTACTTCCTCCAGGGAGGCCTGAATCACAGTGCACAAAACACTGGTAAGATTCCCCTTCAATAATAAGCAGGGCAGGAGGAACAGGGAGCCAGAGGCCCGCAGGGGACACTCTACGTCCACATGCATTTGTGTAACAGCTTGCAGATATCACACCAATGGGCTTTAGAAACAGGTGCAACACTCAAACCACCGCTGGCTCCTGGTTTCACAACACAGGCTGCTCTATTCAAGGTCAAGCAACAGGTGTTGCCCTAACTGTAGGTTCCCCACTGACCCCATCATTGGACTTGGCCAACTTAATGTGTTCTTAGCTCGCAAATGTCCACATCAGCCAATGTCAACCGACAGAGTAGCATCAAACTCCAGAGCCAAACTCTGGTAGCATCAAACTCAAGATAATCCATGGCTAAGTCATGCCAGCTCATAACACTCCTAACCACCTGCCACCCCCTAGAGCAGCAGTTAGCAAACTGTGGGTTGTGACCCCAAATGGGGGTTGCAACATCAGCAGATGGGGTTGCAGGGGTGGGGGGCTGTGGGTTGGGAGTAAGGGGCCAAGCTGAGGAAATGGGGCCATAAATGGGATCATGCTGAGGAAAAGTTTGGGAAGCACTGCCTTAGAGAAAGTGGTATCAGTAGAAAAGGAAGGTGGGTTCCTCACTCACTGACTGCCCATGAGTCTTTACACAGCAGCAGTTTGCAGCAGGATCTATTTAGTCAAGGAAAATCCTACCCATGAAGAACTGCTGACCCTCAGAAAACTTTCCCTGACTAGGAATGTGTCTCCGAGACACTCCCATAACGTACCGTAAAGGCTAAAGGTGTTGATTGTACAATGGGATCCCCAGTACCTGTGTGGGGGCATATTAAAGGACTGGATGGTCATGGACAACAAAATGGCAGCCTAATATTTGAAGTCCTCTGGAAGGGAAGCCACGTGTTATTCCAATAGCACCGAGGGCCATCAAATATTCCTAACAAGGACAAGCCAATGTTGCCTGTTCCAGTCATCAGGTCCTGTTACCAAGGCCTTCTGTCTAGTTCCTGGATTACTTAGCAAATAAGGGGAGACTCTATGGTGAGTGGGATTATTAGATGGTTAATGTCTTTGGGTTCATGGGGAAGCAAGAAACATATTCATGTTTTCTAGTTATCCCATCAGGTTCAATGCAAAAGAATCCCTCCCCACACTACACACACACACACAAGGGGACAGAAAGTCCAGGAGCTCAGGCTTTAGCCTAAGACTGGGGAAACCTGGCTTGTATTTGCTCAGCTACAGGCTTCCTGTGTTGATCTTAGGCAAGTCACTTATCTTCTCTGCGCTCAAGCTTCCTATCTGTTCAATGAGGATAACCCAGCCCTGCCTGAAGGGAGTGTTGTGAGGATAAACACATCAGAGATTGTGAAGTGCATGGATACTATAGACATGAGAGAAGTCCTCAGAGAAATAAATTGACCCCAAACACAGAGCACCAAACAGAAATACCCCTATTAAGGCTAATAGATGAAGAATGAATGGATTTTATTGGGCCAGACCTTCAGTTGGTGTAAAATGGGACTCTGCTCGTTTCCTGATGACCAGATGCTTTGATCAATCAGGACATTAAGGATGCACCCACACCACATCCATAGCACCAGGGATATCTGCTTCTCAGGACACCACATCCACCTACTTCCATTCACACCTAGAAATGTGGCAGTGATCCTGCTCTGCAGGTGCCCCACACGGCCACTCTTAGGCACCCTGGGGCAGCCTCACTGCCTCATTTCTGGGTTTGGCACAATCAAGTGGCAGCAGATACATGGGGTATGCTTGAAAGTGGTGTCCCTGAGAGTGCCAGGGATACAACCAAGTGCCCACTTCTCTGAGGACCTACAGGCCACATATGGCAAGGATGAATGACTGGATACTGTGGGCACAGCTGAGATGGTGCCTTTCATCCTGTCACTCCAAGTATGTTAAAGCTTCAAGGTTAATATTCTCACCTTGAGGTCTCCAGACTTCCTTTGTTTCAGTTCTTCCAGTTCCTAACAGTAAAGGAAAAGAGACTTATCCTCCATACCTGTCTCCATACACTTTCACACTGCTCCTAGCCCTCGCCAAGGGGTAGTTCTCTTTATGGAAAGTGGGTAGCTGACACCCAAGTGCATTCAATCCTCAGCATTTCCCACTGAGATACACACATCTCGATTATGCCCTGAGTTTCAGTGATGGCTGCAGTCCTTTGGGGCAACAAGGATCATGAAGTCCAGGATGAAGAGCATCAGGACAAAAAGTTCTCAATCCAGGGAATGCAGCTACAGACCAAATCACCCTCTTTGCTCATCTCCCAGCAGTGAGGAGGATTCAGGTTTTCCTTGGTCACTGCTACCTTCCCCTTCTTGTGTATTAGGTTCTTCAGTACCACCCCCAACCTGATCATGAAGAGAAGCTCCTTAGACAGAGGCCCAGATGCTACTCTCTGTCCCACCAGTACAAGCCCATGGCAACCCTGTTGTCAGTGGATTTCCATCAGTGATAGAAGCATGTGTAGGCTAGATGCCACTTTGAGGAGATGACATTTTTTCAACTATCCCTAAGCAGGGACCAATGAGAAGGTGTCACATGCCATGAGAACCACCAGCCTTCTGAGATTTCCACCCACATCTTGCCCCCTGGAGCTGCTGCCTGTCCATACTGGGTATGTCTACAACATGGTAGCAGGCTGCTTGGGGAATAAACCATGCCCATCTGCTTTCATTATGTCCTCATCAACCCTGAAATGAGGCAATTAGGATGCCCTGAGGGGATGCCCTGAGGGGATGCCCTGAGGGGTACCATGCTCAGGACCTAAGTTTCCAGCATGCTCAGGAGCAGCCAGGGGTATCTTCACCATCTCTTTTCATGGACTGATGTATGGAGAGCAAGTAGATGGGAGCACACTGCCATGTGGCCATGCCTAGTGGGTTTGTAAAGAGCACAGCACCTCTCTCAGAGCCCAGATCAGCTCTTCCTTTTCCTGCTGGGATGCCACCTGCCTCTGGAGCTCCTGCTGCAGACTCTTCATCTCTGACAGGCTCCCTGAGTCCCTCATGCCCCAGGAGCTCTCCATCACCAACAGTTCTCTGTGAGGATCTGAAATCTGGGAACTGAGATAAAGGGGACTCCATTAGTGGACAGGATCCTTGTTCTGGCTGCATGCCTACACAAACCTGCACTCTGCCTCTGCCCCTGTTTAAAAGCAGGTCCCTTCCTGATTCTTCTTTGCCTTCCCTGAATGGGAGACCAGGAGTTTAAGAGCCCATGAACGGGGAAAAATGGATCCACTTTCAGTTTCTTCCCAGGCCTCTATTTTCCCATTCTCTCCTCCCTGAGTGCTGGATGGCCAAAAGACAAAACTGGCTGTGGGAGTACCGGCTGGGGAATGGGGTGGGGCCTGGTGGCTAGGGTAAGAAAGAAGCAGGCAAGACAAAACTGATGGACACTCAAGAGACAGAGAGACTCACAAACGGTGCTGTGGAGAAGACACAGGGTGATCTGTCTCTACAGCAGCTGCCGCAGTGTCCCCAGGTTCTGCTGGGAAGGTGATCTGATGGAAAGAAAATATAAAGATGCCCTTTGGATGAGTCAGGGAGGGAGGCAATTGCATCTCACAACTGCTAATTTCCCTA
>NW_005841950.1:2866682-2876188 GCF_000455745.1 Alligator sinensis | reverse complement strand
TTCCCACACTATGGTCTTTGCAGTAGAGGCTCAGGGGCATTCTGTGCCTCTGCACCAGCACCCCACCTATGACCTCCAAGCCTCCAATTCCTAGAAGGATGTAGGCCAACAACACTAAACCCCAATCCACATGGGGAAACTGTGGCACAGGAAAGTACTGTTGTGAGCCCAAGGTCACAGAGCCAGCCAAGGGCAGTGCAAAGAGCAGTGCCAGGTCTCCTGACAGTTGGGGCTGTACTTTAACTATCAGACCAGGCTTCTTCACTAGTTTCTTAAGTAGCTGTTAATTCCTCAGCTGTAGCTAGATGGTACATCAACCTGCACACAGAACTGGACAATGATGCCACAGGGCCCAATTTCAGTTCCATTCTGACCCATATAACTGCTCTCAGGAGATGGTTAAGGAGCTGATCATCGGTGATCTGCTACCACCGGCCTGTGCAGAGTCAATGAGATACCTCTGTGGTATGAGGATAGGAATGTGGATACCATCACGGGATCAGGGCTAAAGTCAAGCAGGGTCTGACACATGAGTGTGTGTCCCAGTGTTCTCCTGAATATATGTAACAGTACTTTCTAAGAACTAACAGTGTCACCTCATTAGCTCCAGAGGGAAAGGGCTGTGTAATCAGAGCTGCAGCAGCTTCATTTGTAGTTAAGTAGAGAGCACTAGCAGAGGGTGGCCAGATTCAAACGACATATAAGCCCACACTGTCTTGATTCCACATAGTGGCATGGGACAGTGGTGTCTAGATACCAAGATTCCCTCCTGGCTCAGAGAAGCAGAGCAGTATCAGCCCCATGTGCTCCAGAATCTGAAGAGCAGAATTAAAACGCGTGGCATCACCTTGCTGTCTCATGAGTAGGAGGGCAGTTTCAGCACCAACAGACTGAATACACTTAGCTTGAGAGGGCCCATGGACACCGATCTGGAGCATGGTGTAGACCCAGCTTGGTCATCACCCCCAGGATGGTACCGACCTGCTGTGGGGAAGGAGGAGCACCATGCTTGCTCTCAGCCTTCAGCAACTGCATTTTGCGATGCAGGTCCTGACTACGGCTCCTTTCCAGTTCCAGCTCTTGCTTGCAAGCCTGCAGTTCAACCCGGAGGAGTGAAGCAATGTCCTGCTGCCATAGTGGGGAAAGAAATGGGTTACACAAAGAACCACCCACACCACCCTGAAAAGCCATGCTTGGAGGGAGACCAGAACACCTGAATCTGAGCAGCACTGCTGGCCCATTTGGAAGGCTACAGTTCCAACCCACTGAGCAGATCACAGGGCTGGGCATAAACAAATGGACACTGAATCCAAGGAAGGTAATAATCACTTTATTTCTCCAGGGCATGGCAAAGCCTGGGGAGCAGAACTGACATGCAGGATTTTTAAATACTTTATGGCTCTTAGGGCCATCTTTTGATTTTATGTTTGCTTTTAGGGTCTACTGCAGCTCAGACATGGAACCTCACTGCTGTACCTTGAGAATTAGAGAGGTTCCAGCTGATAGAATACAGATACATATGGACCAGTAGGTGCTCATGAATAAGGCTTTGGTACATGAATGTCTTAAGATGATGTTTAATGGGGGGGAAGGAGCTATGATGGAGATTAAGGAGCTTTCACACCTAAAAGAGGCTACCATTAAGGAAGAACAAACTTTTTGTGCTCTGAGACATAATAGTGGGATCCCAAAAAGACAGGTGTTATTATGGGTTCAAGAGCATGAATACCCAGAGGGATGTGGCTCACAGAAGTCAGGACCAGCAGGGTCACCTGAACCTCCACTCTCTTCTCCAGGCTAGCACAGGTGCCAACATAAAGATGCAGTGCTGTAGATGGACTAAGAAGGCATCACCAAACTGTATCATAAGGCAGCTCTGCTAACCAGAACCTAAGGAGGGACTCCCCTTGGGTTTTTAGTGAGCAGAGGAGTTCCTACTCCAGGACCTTGAATCTAGCTGAAATGACTCTGGGCCCCTACCACTCCTTGTTGAACTGGGCTCATGGAGAGCCATTCCTACCTGTGACATCCTGATCTCTGCCGCCCTCTCAGATTTTTCATTCTCTACTTGCTTTACGTTGTCACTAGCAAGAAACAAATGCATGGAAACAAGTAGATTGATAGATCTCACTTTCAACATCACTCCCAAGAAGACCGTTATCAAGAAACAAATGCATGGAAACAAGTCGATTGATAGATCTCACTTTCAACATCACTCCCAAGAAGACCATTCAAGAAAGAGATTCATGAAACCAAGAAGGAACCAATAGCACCTTGGTACGCATCCCTCCTGCTTAGACCCAATCCTAGATGACTGTCAAAGTCAAACCAATGGGAGTTCTGCTATCAATTTTCACAGTGCAGGGGCAGGCCCATGATGAGAATTAATATGTCATGCTTAGGAGCTTGGGGTAGCTTGCTTCAGGTGTAATAGAGGTAATATGAAATTTCCCTCCAACCATGGCCCAGGAGATATTTGGTTAAATCTGATAGTCAGGATGTAAATTCATCAACCCCTTTAACATATCAGAGTTATACAGGGAATGAATTTGATCCCTTTGAAAAGATGATGCCCGCATTTCCCATACAGCTCACCCCGTAACATGACACTTATGACCTGGCTGACAGCACTGTTGGATGAAGACCCAAAGACTTCCAATTGTTTTAGCCTCATAGGGTCTTACACAAAAGTGGAAGTTTCAAGCTTTTAGGTGCCTCCAACAGGATGGGGACTAGACTCTTCAGTCAGCATGAAGAAAGAACTGCTCTCTGGTGGCTTCCAGACCAGAAATTTCTTCCACCACCTGCAGGGGTTTCCTAGCCAGTCAGTCTAAGTTCTGTAACATCACATCAGCAGCAAGAACTTACTGGGTTCCCTCGTTCTCTTTGTAAAGGGCATCCTGGTCTGAAGTCTTCTCAGAGCCCAATGCCTGCAGAGACTGGACAAACATGTATGTCTTGTTTATGTACTTTGTTTCAAAGTAACCAGGGGCATTACCTTCCCATACCTCAAATCTGGCATTTTCCCCACCTTAGCAAGCTCCTCTATTGCCCGCAGCTTCTGCCTCACTGGGTTTGTCTGTGGAGATGGAACATGGAGAGCTTTCTCCTCTCTGGCATTATAGGCTCTAGCATAGTGAATCCATAAAGTCTTTTGCATGACTTCCATCTTTGTATTTACCTCCCCCAAACTCACCTGTTACCAGTCTTGCAACTGGCCAGAGCAGTAGCTGGTATTAAAATAAAAGGATTGTAAATGGTACCAAGTCTGATCTATAGATAGTGAAGCTGGCCTAGACAGTCACTGTCCTGTTCCACTGTGACTAAGTCAGATGTTAAATGGGAAGTATGAAATGGGTCAGAACCATGTTTCACCTTGGATTCTGCTCCTCAGTCCAGCCTGTTCTGGTAACTGCCTGTACCTTACATCTCCCGCTCACCCAGCAATATAGCATGTGTCACTGGGATGCAAAGTAGGCAGGGTTGCTTGCTGTCTGAATGACCCGGAACACAAGCTGTTGCATTCAAGGCTTTTTTGGGTAGGGAAGATGAGCGAGAGACACGCACAGAACAACTGACTCTTAGGCAAGGTTCTCCAGCCTGGGCTATGCAGGAGGTCAGATGACACGAATGTAATGGTCCCTTTCCAGCCTTGACAATCGAAAAATCTCTGAGGTCTCCTGGAAGGGCATGGGGCAAAGTATGTATATAGCTGTGCTTACTGCATTTGCAGACGGATCTTGCTGTTGCAGCAGCACCTGGCTGGCCTTGCGATGCTCCTCCAGCTGCCTCAATAAGTCTTTGTTTTCTTCCTTCAAGCTAGGGGAGGAAATGCGTTTATACATTTACGCTACCAGCTGAGATTTTTGCCAGTCCCTGAAGTAACTTGGAAACACAAATCACCCCAGCTTCCACTGGTTCATCTGCTCCTCAGCCACCTTAACCTTCACCAGGATAGGTGTTACCAGATCACTGAGGGGCTTCTGAAAGTCCCACCCTGGAGCACCTGAGCTGTCCCCTCTGAGCCTGGACTTTGTCATCTTTCTTCACATGAAGAGCAGTGGTGTTTGTACCTCCAACTCCCAATTCCCCACTACCCTGCAATTTATGGAGTTGTTTATACCTGTGCAAAGGGAGGGAAGAGAGTGTGTGTTGCCATATTAGATGGGTGATTGACATCCATGCTGGGCTGGTGTGATGACTGCACTGCGGTGCCAGGCAGCAGGCAGACAACCAGCCCTTTTGGACACAGACGCCACAACCTTCTAATGCTTGGGAGATGATACAATGGTGGGCCAGAACCTCCCACACACCCATGCAGAGGGTGGGGTGTGTATAACCCAGCACCTTCCCTTCCCTGCACAATCTAAGATATTGCACAAGTCACATAGGCACACAGACTCCTTCCCATTTTTGGCAGCATAGTGCCAATGTCAGCTCCCAATCCCATGACTGCTGTCTGATGTAGGATCTAGCACATGTACATGGGGACACAGTGCTACAGCACTGGGAGTGAAAATGTTCCTCTCTCTACCTGTGCATGGCACCTTTCAGCTCAGACAACTCCTCTGCATCCGCCTCAAGCATCTCACTGTCCTGCAGGATCTTGGCATACTGCAAGGCACAAGAGGAGAGGAGTTATGTTTTGTAAGCAATCTTACAACCCCTTGGCTAGTGCGTGGATCACCAGTGGAGGATCTGCTACATCAGGCCTCCTTGACTCTGATTTTTCAGCTCCCTGGAACTGGTTGGACAATTTAGGAAATCTTTCTATTTTGCTGAAAAATGGGCAGGGAGGGGCGGGGGAGAGGGGTGAAAGTCACAATTGTTCTGTTCCTCTCTCACCCAGTTCGATGTTTGTTTAAGGAGCATCTCATCTCACTTTGATATGCTGGTGCTGGGCATCTTAGTGTCCAACATATATGAGCCAGCAGTGAGTCCTTGTTGCAAAGGCTAACAGCATACTGGGCTGCATTTGTAGGAGCATTGCCAGTAGATCAAGGGAAGTGATTATTCCCTTCTATTCTGCACCGGTGAGGCCACATCTGGAGTAGTGTGTCCAGTTTTGGGTCCTCCACTACAGAAAGGATGTCAGCAAACTGAAGAGAGTCCAGGAGAAAGCAGTGAAAATGGTTAGGGGGCTGGGGAACATAACTTATAAGGAAATGCCTGATGAAGGATGCCTGTGCCCGAAAGCTTGCAAATAAAGATTTCATTTTTTTTGCAAAAATCTAGTTGGTCTAATAAAAGATATCACCTCTGCCATGAGTTTTGATCCCTTTTGCCTCTAGACCAATATGGCTACAACCTGGATACTTCACCCCACAGAGGCAGTTGTCCCAGGGTACAGATGTAGGCACACTGCTGGGGCAGCCTGGGCCCAGTTTCTCACCACTACTGCACTAACTTAACTCAGCAAGGAAAACCAGGTGGCCAGTCTCCAGGGCTGTCAGCCTCTGCTTGGCATCTGCTCCCAGGTCCTTTGCTTTGCCACTGAGGCCTATCCTTTGTCTCTGAGCATTTGCCCTACTCCCACTCCATAGTCAGTCTGGGCTGCCTTGGGGCTCTGCCCCAGTGAGCAAAAGAAGCTGGCAGGTTCTTCAGCACTCAAGCCCATATCAGGGGAGAAGTCTAATACCAGCCTATGTCTCTGCTCCCCTTGACTGTAAACCTCCAGGGGCCTAATTAATGCCTGGCAACTCCCCCCACCTCCACCTGCTCAAGAAATACCACAAAGCTCTGCACTTCCCAGTTTCCTGTAGCAACAAGATAAGAGTGTGGGGTGGGGGAGGCAAAGGGGTTATGATGCATGTAGGGATGGGTGGGCAGGGAATTTAGCCATTACAAACCAGTGCAACCAATCAGAGGGATTTACAGGCACTGGCTGATGAGCCTTCCCAATGCCTCCAGGCACCTGGCTTTGCTGTACAGACAGGTAAACTGGCACAGGGAGGGGAAGAGATGGGATATAGTTACACAGTGACTTGGTGGTACAGCTTATGAGAACCCAGGAGTTCCTGGGCTGGTCAGTCTACTGGAAGGACACATGGTAAAAGGGAGAAAGAAGATGGGTGGGCATGGTGATGGTGGGGAGGGAGAGCAGGACAGGGCAATGGTGAGGCTGCCAGGCTGGGCAGGAGGGCAGCAGCCAGCCTGGGGCTCATAGGCCATGTCACACCTTGGCAGACAGGCTCTGCTGCTCATGGTGTGCGTGCTCTAGTTCCTCCTCTTTAGTCTTCAGGGCCACGGCCACCTGGTGCCACCTGTCCTTCCAGTGCTGGGCAACCTGTTGCTGCTCTGTCAGCTGGCAGCCTATCTCCTCCCTCTTGTGCTGCAGGGCAGCCTCCAGCTCCTCACAGCGAGCCTGCAGCATCTCCTTCTCCCTCTGCAGCAGGGACTGTGAGATCCTGATAAATGACAGGAGCACTGAAGAGCCAGGAACATCTAAGGCACCTGCCATCCTCCCCAGGGACCTCCTCCCTCCACGCTGTCTCTGCACCTCCTCCATCTTACCTCAGCCCCATCAGAGAGGAAACCTCCCCCACTGCAACTCCTGGTGCCTGGGACTGCCTCCTGTGCTAAATCCAAACTGGAAACCACTCTCTCCTTCTGTTAGTAGCCCAGTGACCCAAGCTGCTAATTCCTCACCCCATCAGTGTCTCCTCCAGAACTGGTACCACATGTTGCTACCAAGGATCACATAATATTGTTCAGCGTTGGAGCATAGCCTTTGTGAATAGGGCTGGGCAGCACACAGTGGGACTGGGTTGGACTCCAACAACAGGAAGCCAGTTCATTTGATGTGCATCACGTAGACTGGAGGAAACCCTTATCCTTCCCATCCCCTTGCCCTTCTTTGCCCATAAAGCCCCCAACTCTGGAGACTAGAGATGCATCATGAGGTTTTCAGCTGGAGGATACACACTCTTCCCCCAGCCTCAGTCTCCTTCCCCACTCAGGTACCTGAGCTCTTTGCAGGTCTCCTGAAGAGCCTGCATGTCCTCTCCCTGGCCTCTAGCATCCTGCTGCTCCCTTAGCAGTTGGGTGCGCTCCATCTCCAGAGCCTGGATCTGGTTGGTGAGAATCTTCTTCTCAGCCTCCAACTGATGGAGCTGATCCAGGGAAGTTTCCAGCCTCTGCTGGCTCTGACCCAGCTCAGAGGACAGCATCTCATTCTCCTGAAAGAAGAAGTCCATGAGATAATGCTCTATGTACACAGCTCTCATCCCCAAACCAGCCATCACACTGAGACCTGAATTCAACACAGTGATGTCCACCCAGCACAAGAGAAATGGCTGAATGTAATGAGAAGGCATGGGGCAGGAATACAACACAAGCTTGCACCAAGTGACCTACCAAAGCAGGCTGACCAGGGGACTTACACAGACATGAGGTCAGCCCTGTCCCTCCCAGAACAGGAGTATTAAAGAGCCAGGAACATCCAAAGCACCTACCATCCTCCCCAGGGACCTCCTCCCTCCACACTGTCTTTGCACCTCTTCCATCACACCTCAGCCCCATCAGAGAGGAGACCTTCCCCTCTGCAGCTCCTGGTGCCTGGGGCAGTGGAAGGTTTTCTTTGTGTTACAACTCCCAGGAGATTTTCCATGTGCTCTAAATAGAGCCTGAGAGATTCATACCAGTTCCTTGCAAGGCCTGATATGGGTACCAATGAAGTGAGGACAAGGACATCACCAGCCAGAGATGATGGCAAGGGGACTGTGGGTCTCTGGCTCTGGAAATGTCTCTGCTAACTCACAAAACTGTTAGAGAGGAAAAGGTCTACAGACCTCCCTTGGGGGCAGTGATGAGCACCAGCTTTGGCCAATACTCTACCTTGGTTGGGCACTGGTAGTGTGGTAGGGGAAGTGGTCAGGAATATAAATCAAACAGTTAAAGGGAAAGTAAGGTCTTAGGAAACCACTGGATTAAAGCAGATTGTCCCTGCTCTTACTAGGCTGGGTCCCCTGTGCCCCTATCTCCCAGAGGAGGGTTGGCTCTGAAAGCAACAGTGACAGAGAAGAGGGGCCAGCCCAGAGTCAGCAGCACCGGGTGATGCCCACGGAGTCCATTCATCACTCCAAGAGTTACCTGTTGGATGGTCTCCAACTCCTCTTTCATCCGGACCTTCTCTTGGTCCTGGCGGTTGGCCTGGGCTTTAGTGCTCACCAGCTCCACATGAAGGTCTGACACTTGGTCATTAAACCCCTCTTGGCTCCTCTGTGCATGTTCCAGCTGCAGGGTGAGTGCCTGCACCTGCTGATGCAGCTCCACCTTCTCCTAGAAGCCAAGGAGCACATGACAACTCAAAATCCTAGCCTGTCTCCCCTCCATCCAGCTGCTATTCAGGCCATGTTGACACCCATGGTATCTATGCTCTTCCTTCTCCCACCACATTGCTCCTCTCCTGTGCCCCACTTCCCATCTTCATCACCATTCTTCCACCTTTTTCGTCCCCAAGTGCCTTCTTTGTACCTTCAGGAGTCTGTTCCTGTCAGACAAGGCAGGCTTTAGCTTCATTGTCAGCTCAGACACTCCCTCCTCCAGCCTGACTACCTTGGAAGACAGCAGCTCCTTCTCCTGCATAGTAATATATATGACACACTGGGGTGGGAAAAACACATTGGCCTCTCTGAAGAGGTTCATGGACTCAGTGGCCTCTATTGCTACCCAGTGCCCACCTTACAAAACTTCAGAGCAGGCAATCAAAATGTGGACCACCTTCTCCATTCTCACAGCCATTAATCCCAAGAAGAAGTTTTCTTTAGCTTTCAGGAGTAGAGCTAAGTGAGTATTTCCCAGAGGGTAGTCAACTGGCCAAAAATGTAGTTTCAGAGTGGTCAAAACTATTTCCAATTATTTCAAGGCTACTTTGGCAAAACAGCTCTACTAGGGAGGGGTGGGGGGGGAGAGAAAAGAAAGTATTTCAGAAAAGATAAAACATTTTTCTTCTTGCAACATTTTCTATGTGAAATGCTGCAACTTTTCATTTCAAAAGGACATCTTTGCTTGGAAACTGACCTAAGTTCTTTTTTAAAAGTGTATAAAAAGGCTAAATAACATGAAAACAAAAAAAACTTGATTCAATTTGGGGCAAAAAAATGTTTCTTCTGTCTACCCAATATAATGTATAACCAAATGTTTCGTGTCCTGTCTTGGCAAGAAAGGATGAAGAGGTATTGAATGCAATTTACATGGGGTTTATATACTGATGTAAACTATACCAGGATCCAGAATCTCACTGGTATCTCAAGGTAGTTTACACAGTAGGTACCTATTATGATACCTTGTCATTAGGTAGCATATGAGCAGGTAAGAACAAACTGCTAAGCCACAATGGTTGCAGACAGGCTAAACATAGTAGCAGTAACATACAGCAGTAGAATGAGCCCTGATTCTTTAATGGCTAGTTCTCTATTTGCTTGCTCAAAGTCACCATGCTTTGCAGGTATGTGTATCTGTTCACTGCTTTCTTGCACCAGTGTAATGCTGATTAAACTAATATA
>NW_005841950.1:2849066-2866651 GCF_000455745.1 Alligator sinensis | reverse complement strand
GCTGAACCGAAAATCTATCATTCACACAAGCCTAGTCAATAGCAGTAGGATTTGTGTCCTCTGCTTGAGTCATCCACAAGATGACATACCCACCAACACATTAGTATGTGCATGTAGATGGAGATAGCCCATCCCCTCTGGCCATAGGAGACAGGACTAGGAACAATAGCCTTAAACTGCAGCAGAGGATATTTAGTTTGGAAATTAGGAAAAACTTTCTGACTATGAGGTGGCCAGGCATTACCCCTGGAATCTCTACCCCTGGACATTTTCAAGAGCAGGTTATACATAGACTTGGCTGGGACGGTTTAGTTAGGGATGATCCTGAGCTGGACTAAATGATCTTATGAAGTCCCTTCCAGCCCTCCTTTCCTATGACCCCTATGTACATGACATACCAGGTAGCACATAAGCACTAAGCTAATTCATTGTGTAATACACACACTCAGGCCAAGCTATGAATCATACTTGTATTCGCCTTGACGTGTGTGTCCAAAGACTTCTGCCTCTCTCACACACCCATCACATCTTGCTTTTCTTGTTTCCATGACTCATCTGCTCCACACGAAGCCCCTCTCTGTAACCTGTAGCCATTAACTTGGAAGTGGCTTGTTTCTCAAAGTCATGCATTTGCTCCATCTACATACCAGGCTGATGCTACTGCACGCTGCTTGGAGTCTGTTGATTTCTTCATGCAGGGCTTTGTTTGCCTGAAACAAGTCTGTTGCTCTCTGATTGGCCTCACTGGTCTGACTGAAAGCCAGCTGCTGAGCCTAGGAACCAAAAGATAGCACAGAGACTCTAAAGGAGGTATGTTGTCTCAATACAAATATATGAATTTTGAGGGTAATGGAGTCCCCTCCTGGAAAGAAGCTGGCAAAGGGTCTGGGCAGCCAAGTATGAGAGTGGGCAACTCCTTGTTCAGCTTCCACGGACCAAGATCCTCACCAACCAGATCCAGGTTCTGGAGATGGAGTGCACTCAGCTGCTAGGGGAACAGCAGGATGCTAGAGGCCAAGGGAAGGACATGCAGGCTCTTCAGGAGACCTGCAAAGAGCTCAGGTACCTGAGTGAGGAAGGAAGGAGACTGAGGTTGGGGGAAAAGCGTGCATCCTACAGCTGAAAACCTCATGATGCACAAGCACTATTGGCCAGAGGTTGGCCAAAGGGACTAGTAACAAAATCTGAATTATGGGGTAGTTACTCTTAGAGGATCACCCATCACCCAGGAAGTGGGGCCTAAGAGCTATGTGTGAGGATGACATAGAAGTGAATGAATAGGACTGGATGCATGTGACAGCATGGCCTGGGGCATCCTGGTTTTGTGTGCCTGAGCAAGTACTTCTATTGCTCTTCAGTGATTCCTTGCTCCTATTTAAAGGGGATCACCTGGAATTCAAGCAGCCTGCATTTTGGGAGCTGAAGTGGGTGATTCCCAGCCCAGACTTCCCACATATGAGGTTCAGGATAACCAGGTCTGTTATCTCCAACCCATGGATTTATTGCAGGTGGATCCTAAATAGGCAAGTCCTTTCCAAAAGTGGGGGAGCATGTAGGACAAGACCAAGGGACTTACTTCTTTGGTGGAGCTCAGCTGAAGGGCCATTTCCTCTCGCTCTCCCTCCAAGTCCTTCAGTCGGTCCTGAAAGCTACTCAGGGTTTCTTGAAGAGCTGTCATTTCTTGGCTCTGCTCCTTCCTTCCCTATGGATCAACACAGAAGGTACCCCAACCAGCTGTGATGTGCCACCCAAGTCATTGATGGCCCAACAGCACACGTAGGAATGGGCAAACACCAACCAGCTGGCTCTGCAAATACTTATCTCAGTGAAAGCCCCCAGTTTGGCTTTCTGACTTATTCAGAATGACTTACTGAGTTTAATTCTCATTCAACCAATTTGATCTCTTACATACACAAACCAGAAAATCTCACCTATTCCTTCACTCAGCTCATTCTGCTTGTTCTTGATTCACTATTGACAAGCATTTGCACGACTGCCGGGGATTAGTGAAACAGTGATAACATCTGATCATTTCACAAATATTAACACCAGCAATCTGCCATGGGAGCACACTATTAGTATTCATCATTCTCCCATTGGAAAAAAAAAATCTAGCAACCAATTCAAGTGGAGGAATCCACACCATGTGATTCAGGTGACCAATGATACCTTGTAGACTTGTTCTCAGAGTGAACAGACTGAGACAGAAGCCCACCACCAGGTTGGAAATTATTAGGCAAATCTTTATTCCCGGGAATGAGGACCAGATTGGAAAGATGGGCAATACTTGGGATTTTAGATCGAGTCTCAGGATATACTGGGTGCTTTTCTAAAAGCCCCAACTGCAGGATTCATGTGATTTCAGCAGAATCCCAGGTTTTATCTAAAAAAAAAATCCAGCACTCATAGCAGCAAAGAAAAGCTGCACAATGGGACCCACATGGGATCAAAAGGCTGGGAAACTAAATGGGAAACGAAAAGAACTCAGAAATTACTTTTTCTCTTTAAAAATATCTCCTGATTTATAATGTAAGGGTTGGCAATAGTTTGATCAGCTAGCCACAAGAAAGCCAAGTCCCTAACAAATGCTGCTTGTAATAGGACCAGCTTCAACCACATGCCAAAGTGAGAGAGTGTGTGTGCGCGTGCGCGCACACACCTGCCTGCTGCCTGAAGTATATCTATTGTGTTCTCACATTACAGGCCAGCTTGTGCCAATTACCCACTGCCCCACATTAAGGGTGACATGGTTCTCTGGGTAAATGTGATATTTTTATTAGACCAACTATATAGTTGGAAAATTTGTTCTTTGTAAGCTTTCAGTACAAACACCCTTCTTCAGGTGACAGTGAGCTATAGTTCCCCAGAGAACATGGAGCTATGAAGGAGAAGGAACAATGGCCCAGTGAAGTGTCCATGATATACCCTCCCTGCAGCTGGCCACTCAGTGTGGCAGGATGGGCCGGGCCAGGACACCATGCCTCCTCCACCCCCTTCACAGTGGCACATCGACTCTTCTAGCACTGGAGACTGGGATGCAGCAAGTGGCTCTTTACTTAAAATTAGATGTCAGATTTCTCCTGAGATAAAGCTTTTTATCCTGGGATCCTTCAGGTCTGATTGTCCTGGGCTTTGAACTATCAAGGGGGGGGGGGGGGGGGTGGACAAAAGTCCTTTACACACACAGCTTGAATGGCAATTAACTGGAATTTCCGATTCTCCTGGGAAAAGCATTATCATGGTGCTTCATGCTTCACAGGTACTTAAAGTGGGACAATGGGCTTGAATGTCTGTAGGGTTTCAGAATAAAAGGCTTTATCTTGGAAAAATCCTACATCTGTTTTTAGCCAGAGTACCAGCCCATTGTCCCACTTTAAGCACCTGTGAAGCACCCAGAAAACACGTTTTTTTCCAGGACAATCAAGGGCTAATTTGAGTTAACTGCCATTCAAGCTCTCTGAGTAGACAAGCCCTGCCACCTCCACCCCAACCCTCCCACCTGTTTAGATGTGAGTCAAAGCCCCAGACAATCAGATCCTGGATAAAACCAATGCCTGTTTTTAGCCTTTTTGTCCCCACACCACATACCCATGCAAGACCAAGGACCCAAGCTGTCCTTAAGATCTCAGACTGGACCACAGAGCTCTTTGGGATCTTCATGGTCACTGGTCTTTTTCCCCCCTCTCCTAGCCCTGCGCTATATTTAGCTCCTGAGTGTTCCTTAATGATATCTGACCTTGTTATAGTTTGCTGCCTCAGGATGGCAAGTGTCAAAGCATCCTGAGCCTGTTAACAGTTTTGTAGCAGAGTCTGAGACCAATCACCAAGTGCATAGGCTGACTGCTCTACAGGCTTCTCTGTGTGGCATGGGAACTGTGTTGCATGGGAAATAGACCCCAAATATTAGCCCTTTAAAGCAGCCCAAGTGCCTAGAGATACTGCATTCCCCCCTGTGCAGCTCCAGCCTGGGACCAGTTCTACACTGGATACTGCATACAGCCCCAAGTGCTGTCCCTTCCTGGAGTCTTCATTTCTCTAATGAATGTGGTGCTAAGCCCTGTGGCCCCATGCCAGTGCTAGTGTCTTCACTGCATGTGATTTAATTTGCCGCTCCCCAGATCCTGCTATGTTCAGTGCCTTTGCTGGCCTTTTTAGGCATAGTTCAGGCACCATGCCCAGGCCTTCCTTACCGCAGAGCGGGGAGTTGGTGAGACCGAGCAGCACCTCATTCTGCCCAAGCAGGTTTTAGCCTTTGCCATCTCCATCTCCAAATGAAGGATCCTAGAAAACATGTAAACATTGGCACACACATGTGCAAACACAAACAGACTGTGCTATTCCATTGCTCCTGCCCCAATTCTCCCTGTGCCATTTTAAATGTTCCATCCCCACCCATTCCCCTATCAGGGCACTTCTTACAGCTGACTCAACAGCTCTCATGCTCCATCTGGACCCTTGTTCTTCTATGCCAGTGGTTCTCAACCTTTTTTGTACTGGGACCCATTTGCCAAGATCGATGGTTTGTCCCAACCTACCCCATGCCTGGCCCTGCCAACGCCGGACCCACAGTCCCCTGCCCCACCAGGCCATGCCTGGGGCCCCTCACTCCCAACCCACAGCCCCCTGCCACCCTCCCCCCCAGCTCCCTCCAGCAGTGACTGTGGTGGCTCTGGCTCATGTAGGCAGTAGTGACATGGGCTGGAAGGAGAAGGAAGGGAGGCCTGTGGCACACCTGCCCTGGGCTGCGGCTTCTGCACTGCACCAGACAGCCTGGTCATGGTCCCTCCTGCCCCCAAGCAGGGTCTCCCAGCTGCCCTGCCCCCAAGAGCACGGGCACTAGCCCTGGTGTTGTCAGTCTGATCACACAGCTCCCCCCCTGCCCTTTCCCCCACTTGTGACCTTTTGAAGTATTCTTGCAACCCACTTTTGGGTTGCAACCCATGGGTTGAGAAATGCTGTTCTGTGCATCCCTTCCCTGTGCCCTTTCTAAAAAGACCCCAAACTACCATCTTGCCCAGAGCCCCATGTTCACTCGCAGCCCCTGTCACCCACTGGGTGCGTTTACATGTGCACCCCACTGCACAGTTGGTACTGCGCAGTCCCAGCGGCACACGGGTCATTTCTGACCCTACAGTCCAGTAGCAATGAACTATTGTGCAGTAGCTCATTGCTACTGCAGTCGTGGTGGCATCGTGGTTCATGCCCACTGATGCTACTCACTGTAGCAACGAGCTATGTCACCACAGCTTGTTTTTATGGCAATGTAGCATCTCGTGTAGATGCCCCCATTAACTTCCACCTCTACTCCAGCCCCTTCCCCTAATGCACCCAAAGGAATAAGCACAGGGTTAATGCGGTGAATTCAAGGCTTGTGAGAAGTGCCCAACTGCCAGACTCACAGGTGGCATTACTGATGAAGGTACCTGTCCCCTTGGAAATCGATGGAGACCATCTCTATAGCAATGACTCTTAGTCACTCTTTACTGACCTAGGCTGGATTGGATCTCTATGCCTTGTGGGTCTCTGTCTCTGAGCTGCTGGTCTCAAGCATCAGGAGACACAAGCATTACCCCAACCAGCAATTCAGATGTCAGACTGCCCCCAGTAAACAGTTACTACCTTTTATTTATCATACGAGCCTGAGTGCCACCATCCCGTGTGGCCACCAAAGCTCTCCCCATGATCTAAGTGGTGCTTTTCCATCACTGCTGCCCCACTAATGCTGCCAGGAACTAAAAAGGATAGTATAGTGCTTGCTACAAGACCTAGAGAAGTAGGTGGTAGGTAGGTGCCAAAGGGAGGGAGGGAGGTACCAAACTCCCACTGAATGTAGGTGCCCAACTCTCTTAGGCTCCTTTGAAAAACCCACTCTGGCTCCCCACCTTTCATCAAGTTGCAGCAGTTTCCCAGGTTAAATAGGAAGCTCCTTGTGTTGCTATCTGAACCAATCCTCCCTGGAAATACCGCCTCTCTCTCTTGTCCCAGCTGCCTGAATCCTACATGTCCTTGGCCTAGAATCACTAACCCAAGCCTTTTTACCACCCAGCCCAGTCCACTCACTTTTCACGCAGGTCCCCGCTCTGCCTCTCGTCTTCGTAGCGAGACAGCTCCAGCCAGTTCTTTTCTTTCTCTAGCTGAGCCAGGGACCTCTCCATCTGCTATGGAAGAGACCAGGTCAGAGAAGAATTCAAAGCTCAACAGAGTTTGCTCCCCCAGAAACAGGGTTTTATACTAACCCTAGCAGAGCACAAGGCCAGGGGAGGCTCAACCTCTGTTCTCTATGATACAGACTGGATAGAAACGAGGAGCTGCTCCACTAAGTCCTAATGCCTTAGAGGAGTTGCTACAGTTTGCAACTCACTAAAGAGATGGCCTGGTCCAGAGCTTAGTAGAGTCACTGAGGTCGTGGTTAGACTACACAACCTCCTTCCCAAGCCTGGAGCTGTCATGGGGAAACAAGCCCTGCCCAGCACATCTAAAATTGGCAAATAGCAAACCCTTAGGCATGCCCCACAGCACTCCACTCGGTCATTTATGGAGCAAATGGACAGATCTTGTGTCTTGGTGGCTCTATGCCACCTCCCAGGCACATCAGATGTGTCCTAAGCAGAGCCGTCCCTAGGGGTGTGTGGGGCTTGGGGCATATCAGCCTGTGCGGGGCCCGGGGGGGTGGGGAAGGTGGCAAGTGGCTGGAGCTGGCAGCGTTTGGCAGTGGTGGCAGAGCCAGCGGCTCTCAGCAGCAGCGGTGAGTGCCAGCCACAGCAGGCCCTATACGGCACTGACTGCGGGGGCCCCCAAAGTGCAGAGCCCAAGGTGGTCACCCTGATTTGCCATCCCCTAGGGATGGCCCTGGTCCTGAGAGTCCTTCCATGGGTTTGGCATAGAGAGGGTGAGCAGTACCATCATGCCCTACTGTACAGGAGACATCCTCATGCCCAAAAATGCCCAAGTCCAACCAAAGGGGACAGATAAGTGGCCAAACCAGGCCTTCTCTCAGGCATAATGTGCTATGTCTCTATACCTCAGAGCTGGTTGAGGTCCAAGGCACATGTAGCCCTGACTGAAATCAAGCAGGTGGACATCTGGAAAGACTGGGACCTATAACTACTCCTGTGTCCAGACCAGGCAGGTTCTTACACAGTTCTCTAGACTGTGGAGAGACTCATTTACCTTCTTTTTAAGAGAAAGCAGCTCATACTTCACACTGCTGAGTGCCAGCTTCTTATCCCACTTCTCCAATTTTTCCTCCTGCCACCGCAGACCCCTGGGAGCCTTCTGAAGACAGAGCTCTGGCTCAGCTCTCCTCTGTGCTGGTAAAGACAGATGCAAGTCCCGTTCTGATCCACTCCACACCCTTTGAGTGAATGGCTCCGAGGGGTTATATTCTTCTGTATCCCGATCTGGGAGACGAGACAGAGAATGCCTCCTTCTGACTGGTGGGCTTATAGGTTTCCTGGCATGTTCCACACCATTAGTTAAAAATCTGCCAAGGAAAAGAGAGACCACCTTTATGTTTTAGAGACTGACTAGAAAGCCTGGGAAGTCAGAGCCTTGTGAAGAGCTCACAGAAGACTTCAAGAATGACAATGACTTTCCCTAATCCATCAATCAGAATTTACCCTCTGGCATAGTGAATTCTGGACACATTTAGGAACAGTCATCTTGCCTACTCCATTTTTTCCTAGGAGAATCTGGACATTGGACAATTGGAGAACAAGGAAGGTATTGCCCTCATGGAACCTGAATGATCGAGAAGGGAGGGTTTTTTATTCAGACCTCCCAATTCTATGAATGTTTTGTTAGTTTTCAGGCAAGGTTAATTAAGTAGATGTGATATCTTTTATTAGACCAACTGAGTAGTTGGAAACAAGTTCTTAGCAAGCTTTCAGGTGCAGTCACCCTTCTTCATGCATAGGAACTCTTTACTGTCCTTACAGTCTCAGAACAGCAGAGACTTTCTATGCCTGGAGAAGAGTGACTGCACCCAAAAGCTTGCTAAGAACTTTTTTCCAACTACTCAGTTGGTCTAATAAAAGATATCACATCTACCCAAAGAACCTTGCCTGCTAGTGTCTATGTCCTTAGACCAACACAGCTACAACTAAAAACTCAGCAACCTGTTAGTTTTCATTAACTCTTACTTTACTCATATTTTCTAGAAGCAGTTGGAAGGAAATGTCTCCTCGTACATTCAAAATCCTTCAATCCATTCCACGGAAAGGTTCAGAAAGCTCACAGTTCACATCTGATACCTCCAGGGAGTCCTCAGGCAAATGCAGAGAAGACTAGGTTTATGTTCCCAAAGGTGCCCCAGAATCTACTGGACTACAACTTCCACTGTATCCCATCATAGGATCTGAAAGGGTCTGAGCAGAAACACCATCTTCTCTATTCATACGAGATGGCAGAACCAGAATGGGCATGCAGGCCATAGTCAAAACCTGGTCCTGAGATGAGCACAGTACCTTTAACTCCTGGTAAAACTAATGGAGATTGCAGATGTGTAGCATGTCTCAGCACTAGGGTAAACAAAACCAGCCTCTCCAAAATAACAGTCATGCTTCATTGCTAGTGCAATATAAAAAAATATGATATGTGTTATCTTTGCCTATTAATTCACAGCCCTGCTTGTGTGTTTAAGAATATTGGAAAAGTCTATCTTGGACAGACATCTAGTTGAGATCCCTGCAGTGAAGTCTGGCCACTGCTGGATGCTTCTGAGGAAGAAGAAGACCTCTCTGAGTACAGTACCTATCAACACAATGTTATACCCTGCCAGGGATTTTTTTCCTGGCTACAACTGGTGATCAGCTGCTGCCCCAAAGCTGGAGGATGAATAGCCCTGACTGTCTTATCTTACAAATAGGACTGCTGGTGGTGCTTGTGCAGTTGCAAGCATCTGAACCTTTTGGAAACGAAATAAACAGTTTGCTCCAACACTGCACTGCATCAGAGAGCTCCAGTGGTTACTCACTGCTCAAAAAAAGGAGCTGTACAGGGCGTTCACTGATCTTCCTTCCTTTCTAAAACCTATTGCAACATATACATTGTATTTCCATAGGAGAGGTTCCTTCCAAACCATCTCAACCAGGAAGTCCTTCACCTGCAAAGTCAGGGATATGTCCAGCTGATTTCCCCCTGGCCCCAGGTCATTGTCCCAAGCATTCTGGAAGATGAACTTACATCCCACTATTGATAGAGTGGATCCCTCGCAGGGGGCTCGTGGACCTGGCTCGTTCAACAAGCTGGGAGCTGAGAAAGCCCCTGCTGTCCACTTTCCAGGGGTTGTGTGAGGGATTGGGCTCCAGAGATCCTTGTGTCCCAGGAAGAGAGTTCTGAATGAGATAAGGAAGAGACCACTGATGTGAAGGACAGATGTGATTTATTTTTGTCCCCAGCCCCTACTTTCACATATACTCTTCCTCTTCCCTTCACTCCTCCCATCAACACTGGAATCGTCCCCTGTTAATGTCCTCACAGGCATGATTGTCTGACCAAATACAAGAATCATAGGAAGAGTGATGACTACCCCACAAACAATCCTGGCTGTTCAGTGCTTGAACAAAGCATCCGTGTGGGGAGAGGGCCACTTAGGTGTGTCAGAGGTGATACCTAGTGCCTCTATGCCACGTGGGAGGTCAGGAGGGTGCGGGTGTATTGCTCCACTTCTTAGACCAGCCAATGGGACATAAAGGGCCACAGTGTGATAAGCAGAAGGCTAGGAGTGGAGAATGACCCCACCAGAAAATATTATGAAGCCCCAGAGTGAATTGCCTGGCTTTGGCACCCCCAGCAGAGAGGTCGGCCTAGTCCCATTACCTCTGCTTGGAATGGGGCCCTGCCCAAGAGTGGGCAGCTGTTAATGTAGCTTCTTTCCAGTTCCAACATGGAGGAGGGTGGAGATGCTCGTGGACCTCTCCTGTGTCTCTCAAGGCTCTTGCCAGTCCAGCCCAAGGACCCCAAGTCAGTGCTGAACTGGAAGCATCCATCACTGCTGTACTGGGCTGGCAAGCTAGTAAAGCCGCTCCACTTCTGGTGGGACATTTATGGCCTTGTGGTGCAATGGAACAGGGAACAACCTCCCCAAATGATCATCAGGGCAGCAGTGTCTCAGAAACGTCTTCTCTTGTCATGGGACCTGGTGCTGCTTCCCTGGAGCTTCCAAGGGAAGTGTCACAGATCTAGCTCCATGGCACTGGGAGGAGATGGTATCCAGCTGTGGTATGAAGTATCAAGGGCCTGTCAACCAAGGGCAACAAAAAAGGTCAGTGCGCACCCACAATGGGAATTCCTACTCGGTATCTTACCCATGGCCCCTTTTCTCAATCACTTGCTACCAGGCTACCCCAGAACCCTCCATTCCACTTCCCACAGTGCTGTGGCAAGCAACACAATAAGCTGAGGCAGCTCCTAGCATCTGAGGAGGACCCAGCTGTGCCCAGCTGAGCAGATCTGCTTGGTTAGATGACTGGAGAGAAAGAATGGGAGGGAGTTTGCAATCTCCCTCTCTTACATGAATGTGTGGCCCTCACTGATGGTTTTGACCCATTGGGAACCCCTGCCTTTGTCTTTTCAGAGACCACAGTGATGAGCTTGGTATAAATGCCCATGCAGACAAACACAGACATTTCTCCTTTCCACCTTCTTTGGCTGCCATCTCTCCTTACTGTGGTGACTGCCTTAATGAGATCAAAACTAGGAACACTTATGTCCTACCGCAGTGACAAGGTTGAAGGCTGCTCTTCCCTGCTATGGGGATGGCAGGAGCATAAAGAGCTGCAGCAGCTAAGTCCCTAGCTGGTCGAGCCTGCTGTGAACAGAACTGTGGGCATGAAACATTACTGCCATTGTTGCTTGAGACTCTTATCGTGGACTTGGAGATGCTAAGCAGTCGGTAAAGGAGTCTATGTGAATTTCTCAGCAACACCTGATCCTCAAATGGGAAGAATTCAAAGGACGAACCTTTCCTCCCCCCCAAAACACCGTTTGATCCATGCTGTTCTCCCCCATCTCTGTTCCAAAAGGCTTGTGTTTGCCATCACAGGGCATTCAATAGGAAGTGCCACAATTGCCTAGTGAGCGCGAAGTGGGAAAGTCCCAAGCTGTGTCCACCTGCTCCAGGCTCTGGATAGGAGCAACCCTGGGGCTGGTGAGAGGAGCAGAGCTTAAATCCACCTACCTGTCAGTGAGTGCCCCCCCACAGCTCCTCAGAAATCCCTAGAGATCAGCTCTCCTGGGAGTCTAGTCCTTATGCTGAGCTGCTGCATGCACTACGTCTGCCCAAGCCAGGGAACACAGGACTGCTGCTGCCACAGCAACCGAGCAGGCAACAAGCCTCAAAGTGCCCATTTCCCCTCTCCTGATAGACTGACAGAGATTGTGAAATGCAGGTGGCTGCCAGTGGAAGAGGGGTGGAAGGGGCAGGATGGGGAACCAGCCTTTGGGGAGTTACTCACTGGGATCAAGGCAAGCTTGTGCTTGCCTTGTCCCCTTCAAAGAAGCTGCACACACCTGGGTCCTCTCGTCTGCCCCTTACATTTCTCCAGTAACAAAAGTAAAACTGCAGCAAGCAGGGAAACACCCAGCCTGCCCCTTCCACTAACTGGGTACTAGTGGGGTCGTTGTGACCCACTGAGTTTCTACACAGGGGAGGCTGGCATCCACCAAGCCCAGTGGATCTGTGTTTTGCAGAGTCTCTGTCAATGATAGAAAGGCATAGTATTGGCATAGGGTATGCATCTAGCCAGACCTACCAGCCAAGCCCACCCCATTGCTGAACTCAGCCCTCTCAGCACAACCCCAAAACCCATTTTTCTGCTTCCCACAGTAATTATGTTCTTCAAACAAACAAATCCATATTCCTTCAACTTCATGCTTTTAAGGTGCTGGGAGGGATACAGGAACAGACAGAGCTGGCAGCCACAAACAGCCCACAATCTAATCAGACAAGACACAAAAGGTGGAAGTGGAAAAAAAATACAGAGGAATAAACTGACTTGCCTAAAATCCCATCACAGGACAGTGACAGGGCTGGGAGAGACAGCAACTTCCCATTTGAATATTAATTATCAAGAAAATAATATTTAAGCCACTTCAGTTTGCCCCTCAATGCTTTATTCCTTCTCGTCTTGAAATGCAACAAGTGGAAAATCTTGTGTATCACACAGCAGTTTTCTTGCCACAGGCTGGGGTTGTTTGCAGCTGCATGTTTCAGCGTCTTTCCCCTGCTGCTTTGTTTGGTATGTCACGCTACAGACATTAGCACTCCTTCGTTCCTCACCTTCAGAAACCTTCCAGTGTTTCCATCAAATCTCTCTCACATACCATACATGACTTGTTGGCTATTAATAGTTGGCATCCACTTATACCTTTGTGAGTGTTTTCATTGACACATTTGCACTCAAGGGGGAGGACTGTTGCGCTCAAGGGGGAGGACTGACTTCATTGGGAAGAATCCACCCCCTTCTCCTGAATGTCCAGCATCCATCCATCCCCTTCTCTGAATTGGCCATTTTTGGTAGGAGTTGCCAGACCCATGGATATAAGCCGCTAAACCTAAGTGTTAAAAAAAAAATCACAAATATTGTGAGATTTACACACACACACACACAATCTATCTATCTATCTATCTATCTATAAAGAAAAGTGAGAGAAGCTTCTTTCCTCTGCCTTACAGTTTTTGAGAACTCAAGGGTCATGTTTTCAGGGTTTTCTCTACAACCCAAAGTGCTAAAAACTTCCTTAAAAAAAAAGAGCAAGCTAATTTAATCTCATGACTCCAGGAGCTGGGGGCTTTAAGCAGATACCTAATGTTGCAAGACTGGTGGCTAGATCACAAGACTTGGCAACATCTGGTGAGTGCAGTTAGAGGAATGCAAGCCTGTGCTGCAGATAAGAGGCAGTGAGTCCTGTTCCTCTCCAGGGAGTATCTACAGCACCAAACACTCTCTGATAGAGAGTCCCCCTGCCACATGGCTGCAAGAAGCCACAGTGCAGGGGAATTTCAAAACAGGGGGAGTTTGTGGCCCATAAGCCACGGCACAGCAGACACCAGGGGAGAAAGTGTGTGTGGCAGGGGAGAAAGTGTGTGTGTGGGGGGAGCAGTTCAAAGTGGCCAGGGAGAGCAAAATCCCAACGATTACATACTATAGGAACCCAGTGCTGCAGGCAAGTTAGATCACCTACACTCGTCTACAACGGAGGCCAAAACTTAGACCCTGAATTGGCACACACACTCTTACATTAACAGCCAAGCCAAGAGTGAAGAGTCCCTTTCATGGGGGAAAGAAGCAAACTATCTTTAGCAAAACAACTCCCTGGAAGAAGTAACCTAGCACAGATGGTCATGGTTTGCTATTGCTGAACTTGCCTCTTTGGTGACTGTAGGAATGATTAAATGCAACGCAACAGGTCACCAGGGGCCAATGTTTTTGGCAGGCATGTTACAAATTAGCCCCAAACCTGAGTACCACCCCAGTCTCCTTCCTCTGCATCATGCTCTGCTTTCTGCTCTGTCACTGTACTGCTTTTCCCCTCCACCACATGCCACACACAGAGGTTGCCTGTGCTTCTTGTGGCGCACACGCTGCATTTTGGCCACCCCTGCAATAGCTGATGAAATGTTTTATCAGGTATGAGCCTGACAATCCCAAGAAGGCATGATTTGAGAAAGACAGAGAGGAAATCACAGCAAAACAATGAAAATGCTAATACTGTTAGAAGGGAGTGTGAAGAGCCATGGATATGCGAATACAGAAGAAAAGGTGGCAGGGTTTTTGGTTGTGGCTGTGTTGGTCAAAGGACATAGGCAGGAAACTTCTTTGGGTAGATGTAATATCTTTTATTAGATGAACTGAGTAACTGGAGAAAAGTTATTTTTTCCAACTACTCAGTTAGTCTAATAAAAGTTATCTAAAATAATAAAAGATAATAAAATTGGTCTAAGTTTATTAACAGTTAGTCTAATAAAAGATATAAAAAAAATAACTTTACCCCAACTACTCAGTTGGTCTAATAAAAAATATCACATCTACCCAAAAAATCTTGCCTGCCAAAGGAAAGGTGGGTAACGGTGCCAGAATGGCATGCCAGGCTTTAGCCCTGGGTGTCTACAGCAAAAACTCATCAAGAATGGATCAACTTCATGGTTAAGATAGACTTAGATGAGCTTTCGGGTAGCCTTCCTCATATTTCCTGGAAAAGCATGGCCACAACATCACTTGAACGCTACCAAAGGAAGTTGCATTGTTTTGGAAAAGGCAAGATAAATACATGTTAAGTTTCCAGCTATATCAGATTAGTTTCTTGAACTGAGAAGAAAATGATGTAGTGAGAAATCTAGGGGCGTAAAATGGAGTGAGAGAGAGGGTTTCTTTGCTAATGCAAAGTGAAGCTGTGCCGAAGCCAGCCAGTCTGAGCCTTCGTGGATCTCTGAGCTTAGACTTATTACAAGCATATGATCAATGCATACGATAATCTTACTGCACTGATGTGGTCATTATAAGTATTGCAAAGCTGTTATCTAACATGTTCGCATTCTGTTACAGTATTTCAGACCATTCATTTAAAGAAACTGTACAACTGCTATTGGCCTTTGCATTTAATAAAGGCATTTTAGCCAAATTCTGACATGGTCAATTGAATGCCAGTCATGACTGGGCTCAGTGGGCTGTTGGGACCTTTCCCTTTTTATTTAGTCTCAGTAGAAAAAGAACAAGAACCCTGAGCTTTTACCGACCAGCTACAGTATCTGTGGAGCAAACACTGATTCATGGAACAAGCCTATGAGATTAGATAGAAATATGGGGCCAAAAATATCCCTGTTGTAATTTAGCAAACTCAACAGAATTACACCAATGATTTTGCCTTAGTGTAATGGCACCCACATGACAAATGGGAATGCTGAAGCTAAGTGACTTGCCTGAAGCCACACAATCAGTTAGTGGCAGAGCTGGGTGTGAATGTATTCAGATGTTGACTCTTTTCCAGATCTACATGCCATACTCCAGCTCTGCTTCTTTTTTAAGGACTAAGATGTAGGTGATTTTAGATTTAGGGAACCAAGACTTCTGAATTTGTTTGAAATGGGTACAGTTGGTGAAATGTCAAGAATAAATGCAGTATGTTCCTGTTACTTGTGTACCCATTCATCCATCCAAACTGTACAAATAAGTGGACTACACTAATAAATGGAACAGAAAAAAATTGCAAAAAATACATTAAAAAGCAACAGAAACAGATAGCATAATTCCTGATCCTAATGTGGCACTGAACTGCAAGTCATTCCACACATTTTTCTGTCCATTTTTAAAGACTGGGTGCTGAATAAATGAAATACTATGGGAATTGCTGTTTATTTACATCTTAGGCCTACATGTGATGGTATACGTGTGTAATGAATAAGGAAACCTCACACAAAACTGATCAATTCTCCTTCTCTCAGACATACCGTTGAATGAACAGTCCTATATAGGCAATAGGGTGGTTAATGAAAGGAATCATGTGTAATATATCTCAAAAAAAGTAAAATACACTGTAAAACAACTAGATTACAAAAATATTTCATATCTTGAAACATTATGGTAAATCATCTGTTGCGAGAGGAAATCTTTTTTCGTACTGCTCTACTCAACCATTGCATTATTTGTCTTTGGCTTTCTTTTTCTAGTCCTGGCTTATGCAATAAACCAAAATATGCTAAAAAAAACCCATTATGTAAATAATCAGGTGATGTTTAACTGAAGAGATAGTAAATGTTTTTTGACCTACTGGAAAGTAGGCAAATAATCAATACGCAACAAAGCAGAATTTACTGTATGCACCAATTATTCTCAGCCAGGGTGCTGCAGCACCTTGGGGTGCCTGGAGAGTCTTTCATGAGTGCCACTCAATGTAGCACTGCAAGGCAGGCAAACATGATTCACAAGATAAACGCAGAGGCATCAAACAGGAAACCAAAGCTTCAAAACCATTCTGAGCTGCTATGGTCGTTTTGAGTTCACAGAAGACAGACAAAGTTCTTTGGGTAAATCCAATATCTTTTATTAGAACAACTCAAATAAAAGATATCGGATTTACCCAAAGAACCTTGTCTGCCTATGTCCTTAGACCAACACGGCTGCAACCTACACCCTTGTCACAGAAGAGTTGCTCTATTATTTTTCCATAGTCAAAAATGGGTGAAAGCTAAGAGCGTGCACTTTCTGAGGGGGACCTTGAGTCTAACAAGGTTGAGAACCACCGTTATGCACTAATGTGTATAAAGAGCACTGGTGTATTACCCTTACAAAACACAACTGGATAGTACCATCCAGGTAGGGTTGCCAACTCTGAATCTATTCCGGGAGGCTTCCCGAATGCCAACGTGCCTGTGACACACACGAGCGTGCCCACATGCTTGTGTATATCAGTTACAGATTAAGGTGCATGGACTTTAGGCCAGGAAGGCAAACGCACATGATTATTACATTTTCAAAACCCACTGGACTACTGTATAAATCAGATTCAACATTTAATATTTATTTCAATGAATGCCCTATCATTTATCTTCCGGTGACTCTCAGCCGTCTCCTGGAGATTTATATCTAATTCCTGGAGACTCCAGGGCAATCCTGGCGGGTTGGCACCCCAATATGCACCAAGCATTAAGGAGAATACCCTCAAATCTACACTAACTGCTGTTTTCCTATTCACAAAGCCCCACACGTGTCTTCCCACCCACTTGCCCTTTGCAGGTCGCAGCGCTCCAGGACTATCACTGACCGACCCACAAACCATACACGTCTTGGTCCGTGCCGTTAGCTTCTCTGCCCTTGTTTTCCTGAGATCCCCACCGTGCATGATTTTCAACGCCAGGCAGTGGGCAGAGGAGACAAAGCCGTCCTTCACCATTGAACCAAGAACTGACCTCTGTTCTCTGTGGTGGCAGGTGACAGAACAAGGAGCAACGGGCTCAAGATGCAGCAAGGGAGGTTTAGGTTGGATATTGGGAAAAACTCTCGCTAGGAGGGTGGTGAAGCACTGGGCCGGGTTACCTAGGGAGGTGGTGACATCTCCATCCTTGGAGGTTTTGAAGGCCTGGATTGACAAAGCCTTGCCTGGGAAGATGTAGTTGGGGCTGGTCCTGCTTGGAGCAGGGGGTTGGACTAGATGTGACCTCCTGAGGTCCCTGCCAAATGAACTTCCTACGCTTCGAGAGGCCGGGTCGGCTTGCTAGGCCCCAGGAGGTGGTGGGAAGGAAGAAGGGAGACCGCTAGATACAGGAACTGATTTCTTGGGGCAAATCAGCAGAAAAGAGGGACGGGAGTGAGGTCACAGGTCAGTCACGAGGCCTGGTTGATGCGTGCGGGACACGTGGGCCTTGCGCCCAGAACAATGGTTGCCCCCCGCCCTTACGGGGACGGCTCCTGGGTTTGCGTCAAGGGGGCTTGGGGGACAGGTAACGAGCAGGGTGAGGTGGCAGGTGAAGCACAAGGAAAGGGGACACGGGGGAGCCTGCGGGCGTGGACGACTCTGCCCGCAGGCGAGGGGGGATCCAATACTGGGGGGAGGGGCAGGGGGGTCTAGGAACGCCCTGGGCTGGGCGG
>NW_005841950.1:2841918-2848477 GCF_000455745.1 Alligator sinensis | reverse complement strand
GGGAGGGGGGAAATTCCCTTTGTTTTCAAGGGCCGACGGGAGCTCTCCTTTCCCTCGCCAGACAAACGACTGGCCTGGGCAGCCTGCCAAAAGCAAACTCGGGCTGGCTTTGCGTATGCTCCCGGGGGCGTGCGCGCGTCGCACCAATCCTGCGGGACGGCAGGGGTTGGTACCGATGAGGATTGCGCATCCCGAGCCCTCCTGCACCAGCAGAGCCGGGTCCTGGCTGTGGAGGGCCGAGGCATTCGTTGCGGTGAGATGCTGCCAGCACTGTAAAAAGTCATTGTGGTGGGGAGGGATCATGAGGGCTTTAATTTTGGATTGGCAGCCGAGTCCTCTTCAACAACTTTCGGCCACGTCAAGGATACAAATGGGTCAAAGTCCTTTGGCGCTTCCAGGCCAGGATCAAGTGTCCGTGCGCGGTGGCGGGTTGCGTTGAGGATTAAGGTCTCTCGTAAAAGGTTTTTTGTGCTGAAAATGGATCTGCTGGCTGGCGTCTGTCAAAGCAAAAACTAGAAGCCTCTTTGGCACGTGGTGATTTGGGTTGTGTTTGTGATGCGCCTAGGGCAAATGAGGAAGCAGGCAAAAAAATGGGGGAGTCATGTAGTTGAAAGGAAGGGAAAGCTGTGGGCACAGGGATTACTTGCTTAGTTTTTCCCTCTCTTGGCTGGCGCTTGCTTGTGGGGCGGTAGTGGCGTAGCTTGGCCACTGACCACCTCTGTTGCTGCCTGCAGGAACAAAACTGATGCTTTCTAGTGAAAGCAATGCCCAGGTCTCCTGGATGGAGGGACATTCACTGGATATGGGGGCCAAGGAAGGTTGAGAGGCAAGTATGTGATGAGGAGCTGGTAAAGGCCGCCCACCCTGAAGGAAAAGAGGGGAGGATGCCTTGAAGGGGAGGTGGACAGAAAAGGGCAAATGAATTAGAAATAAGGGAGCAGGAGAGAGCCACACAATCCATACAAGGCAGCGGAGAGACACGGGTTAAGAAGCCGTTCCATAAAGGGATCCTGACGTGTGTGTTTTTCTTTTAAACAAAGCTTGACCTTTCTGCATCTGACTGACTTTCATTTTCTACGGTGCAGAACTACAAGCCCCAGACAGTAGTTTCATTTAATGCCTATTTACATTATAACAGTGCTATGCTATTTGGGTTTGGACACTTCTGGGTTTGAATCTAAACTGACTTTTCAATGGGATTTTTCTTTAAACAATGTTTTGGTGGGCATTTTTTCTTTAATGCGTGGTAGTTTTGTAGTACAGGTTTAGTATCTTAAACCTTGAGCTGCTGGTTTAAGAGGTTTGCATTCTTTTCTTGGGTATTAACGTATTAACTGATAATTGTGATATTACATTCAAACAAAATTGGGTCCAGGTTTCCTGAAATGACTTCTATGCTCAGTTGCCATCTGATACCTGGTGCTGACGGAGTTGTGAAGTGAGAGCAGAAGATCTGCTCGTGCATGAACTGCACAAGGCTGCTTAAGCTGCCAGGAATCCCTTGTGTAGGTGTATCCAGGCCACATCCCTTTCTGTGAGATTTACTTCTCCCAAGTAAGGCAGATGCAGTAGGTACCGTGACTGCTCTGCGCCACCAGAAGATTTCTTCTTGCACGGGAATCCTCTTGGGGGCATTTCTAGTTAGTGATATTGGAGCAGGACAGAGGAACATGGGGGCACAGGCCATTAATTGGGCCGTTATTCTAGCCCCCATGTTTTTTAATTTCATGTCTTTTGATAGTGCTGGCTTTCCAGGCATTATTAACACAGGATGAGTTCGAACGAATGATGAAAAAGCAAGGTCTGCACAAAGGCCATCTGGTCTACCTGTGTGTCTGCTGATTAAGACCGAGCTTAATTGTAGTAAAGGAACACTCGATTTAATTTAGTCCATTTATAAATGGAGTTAAATTAGTTCCAGATTCTTATCCCCACCCCTGTACTCTTACAATCACATGTCCTATTTGCTTAAAATACTTTTGTATAGCTCTAGCTTTTAAAGTATTTGCAAATGGTGTGAGCGCTGAATACATGAGGGAAACAGTGAAATCTCAGTGGAGAGTGGAAAAATCCAGAAAAATATTCTGATTGTTTTTCAGTGGGAGTAGTTGTAGGTGTTAATAGGTATTAGATTGGAAAAAAGGGTGATGTGCAACTGTTCCCTGCTGTTGCACACATTGCGGAGACTTCTTTATTTATAACTGTAATTAGTAATGTTGGTGATGACTTTTGTTGCTCTTTCTCTCATCTCCTCATGGCTTTTTGTTTTCACCTTCTTCACTTAATAAGTAGGGAGCTCCATGAGACTTGCAAACTGTCAACAGTTTGTTCCAGTTGATACCTTTTACTCAAGTGCCTTCCTTATTGCGCCCCAGATGCATCACTGTAAGAGATACCGATCCCCGGAGCAAGAGACCTACATGAATCACAAATGGAAGAGGAAGAGGTCTCGCAGCAGAGAATACGAAGGCAGATTGAGATACCCACCTCGCAGGGATCTTTCAAGGAGATCACGATCTCGAAGGTGAGAGCAGGCTTTATCAAAGGCTTGGACTGTCTTCTAAGCAGTTGCTGTGGAGTGGGCAGGTGTCTGCCTTAGATGGCTGTTGTGTTCTCGGATAAACCTTTGATTCTCATCTGAGTGTTTGAGATGAGATGCCTAGCACAGGTGCAGGCCTGTCAGTTTTACAGGTACAGCAGAAGAATACCTAGCCTAATATTACATTCTTTAACTCTTGTTTTGCCACTTTCTTGGCTGTGCTTTCATTCTTAACCTTGGATTGAAGTCCATGGAAAGCTAAGACATGATTAATGCACAGCAGAATACACTTGCTGAATGGACAAGGTTGTGCAGGTGCAGCTAAAGATTAGTTACTCCAGCTTCGCTATTCTTTCATTTGGACTACATTGAATAGTGATCTTCTGGATGAAGAAACCACCTTAACTGATGAAAACCTAGTTTCACATCATGACTATCTCCATATAGACTTGGTGTGGGTTCTTTAAGTGTTTGTAACTATACACTTTTGTGCTGCCTAGTTACCCCTGAATCTTCTCTGCATCTCTAAAGAGTTAGCAAATGGGGAAAGTTGTAGATAATGTTTTTTTGGCCTGCCTACAGGACTGAGGTTGGGGTTGGAGCTGTATTTCAGTTTTGGCTAAGTTCAGTAGTGACCTAAAGTTATTGCCATCTGTTTGGCAGCCTTCATAAAATAAATTGGTCTTGGTCCAGCATTGAATGAAGTGCCTACATTATGAGAATCGCTAACCTGTTTGGCAATAGTTGGCTGCCTTGCTGACAGCCTCAGTACAGAGGAAAATGAAATAGATCCCCTCCCAGCCTAGATGAGTGGCACCCAGAATAATGATTAAATAATGCAGACAATCGCATCATCTAATGTAATCAAATTGCAGTCAGTTACATGCCAAAAGTACTAGCCTTGACCTAGTAACCTTTGCTCTTAAGATGTAAAATATGCTCACCTTGTGTAAAATGTAGTACATGGTCCAGTTGTATGAACTGTGAGCTTTCCTACCAAAATACTGCCTTTTTGTCCAGTAATGTATACCACTTTTGAAAGTGGTGATAGCACATGATCAGTGAATTTATTTGAAAAGCCAAATATGCCTGTCACCGTCTTTGGCAAAATACTGGGCGTCTTCAGAGCTAAAAGCATGAGTTGCTACAGTTGGAAATAAAGAGCCGTGGCTCTAGCTTGGAGCTATAACAGCTCCCACATCTTCTTTGGAATGAACCCAGAAGAGGGACCTTGTAAAACACTCCTGTTACTCTGCACCATTTACTGAAATCAAAGCTTTGATTTATAAAGACTTCCCTTATGCAAGCATTTATCTTGCAACGGTGAAAGGACTGTCTAAAATCCTTCGGCACTGAGTTACACAGTGAGATAACAGGATGGCCTAACATCCACCTTAACCACTTTATAACTGGTGTTATAGACCATTGTCACCAGAGGCCAGGAACTAGACTATATAGACTGAACTTCTTTTTGGCTCTCAGAGATAGTGTGTGCACTTGTACAGTACTCTAAGCTGCAGTGTCCTGAGTCCTTAGTAAGAGATGTTGTGGTATCCAGGCACTGATCATGATTGGGTCTCATTGTATCCCAAGTATCCTGCACTTCCCTGGGTGAGTCATTGTGCTTCAGTTCTCCTTGCATTAAAAAAAAAAAACACACAAAAAAATCCGTAGTTCTGCTTGAAACAGAAAAGCCATGAGGGAGGCTTGGGGAGAAAAATGTCCATATAGCATGGTGAGGAGTTTTATATGAGTACCTAGGTAAGTACAGACATGTACTAACCAGCTCCAAATGCTATGCCCCCTATTATCTAAATATGATATTGCCACATAGTTCCTTAGAAGTCCTTTTTGTTTTAGAATGTGAAAACTTGCCATGCTGGGTCAGACCAAGCAATCTATCCAATTAGTATAATGTCTCTCACAGCAGCGGAGTAGATGCCAAAGGAAAGAGTACTTAAGCAGGGAATATCCAGACTGATCCACTTTTTGCCCCTCCCGCCCTGCAGCTTCTAGCTTGCAGAAGCATAGGGAGTCCTAATTTTGAGGTTACACCCTTAACTGTTGTGTTTAATATACATGCTTAGGGACTTATCCTGCATGAATTTGTCCAATCCTCTTGTAAACCTGGTTAAACTATCCACCTCCACAACATCATGTGGCAGGGTGTTCCACGAGCTAATTATACACTGGAGGGTGCGGGGGGAGGGAATCTGCCTTTTGTTTGAAACCAACTATCTATTAATTTCATTGCTTGTCCCATAATTCTAGGATTGTGCGAGACTGTAAATAGTAAATCTCTATATACATCCTCAGCTTATGATTTTAAAGGCTTTTCTCATACCTCCTCTCAGTAGTTTCTTTTCTTGGCTGGAAAATCCTAGTCTCTGTTGAGCTTCTCCTTATACAGAAGCCCTGTTGTACCCCTGTTCACCTTTGCCCTTCTCTGTAGCTTCTCAATTTGAGTTACTTAGGCTCAAAGCTCTGAGCAAGAACTGCTTTGGTATGTTCTCTGCTGCCAGGCAGAGGGAATAAGAACATGCATCGTCAGGTTGCATTTGCTTGCAGCTGTGCTGTAGTTTTTGAACAGTGTGCCCTTTCTTCCCAGATTTATAAATGGGTTCTTCTTTGTAATGCAGCCAGGACAGGATGCCTTACCACAGGAGGTACCGAGAGAGACGGGACAGCGACAACTACCGGTTTGAAGAGCGAAGTCCTTCTTTTGGAGAGGATTATTATGCTACTCACTCACGACACTGGCGGAGATCGAGGGGCAGAGAACACCAGCGAGCAAAGAAGCACCAGCATCACTGTCGGAAACGCAGGACCAGGTCTTGTAGCAGTGCATCCTCGGTGAGTAGAATCCAGAATGAGTTTGAGAGGGTTCTAGGTTTTTAATTTCTCTTACCTCCTTTCAGCTTTGAATACATTGGGTGAGTACTTCTAATCCCTCTTCTGCTTTGTTGTTGATTTAAGTGGAACATAGAGTGTAATAATTCAATGTCTTAGACTCAAAGTGTTTAGCAGCTGTTAATTTGTGAAAGTCCTACCCTGTGTAGTCCTAATACCTGGGAAAACTAGACTATGCTCCCAAGGTAAAGAGAGGGGGAGAGGAATTAACTGGAGTTCTCTTCAGCACCATTACAAGGGTGCCTTGGATGCAGGTAAAAATGGTGACTGCATCTGGTTCTGGTTTCTCTCTGTGGTTTTAGTTTCTCTTTCATGTGATGAGGGTTCCGCTTCTGCTGCCTATTTACATTTCAGCCTGAACTATTATTGATACACAGTGATGGCACAAGATACTCCTTTGTGGGTTGTGTCTATTGAATCGTGCCAGAATCTTGCGTCCTTTAGGGTGAATCAACTGTCGCACCCATTCTTCAATGCTGTTGGCACGATGGTTGTCAATTCTTGCCCCGCAGTATTAGGGAGAAGGCTTCTTGAGTGAGCACAAGCATGGCCTGCTTGACTGTTATTACAGACTTCCTCGGACTGAAGCTTCTCTGAGAACTTCAGTGTTTTCAGTCCGAGCCTAATGAAGCAGTCTCCCACCTCATAGGCGCTTGAGGTGTTTGCCAAATATATGATGTTATGGGGGGTGAGAGTTATCCTAGGACACTGGAATGACTCAGAAGTGTTGTGAGGCACCAGACCAAATGTCTCAACTTCACTGCTTCTCATTACTCCAATAAATACCAATTATATCATTCACGGTTCTCATGTTTGTTGCTTTTTAAATATTGTTTAAACAAAATGACTTGAGTCCTGATCCCTGCAGGAATACTGGATACCTGCATGGTTTGGAACTCTTAATGGCCCATTACTTTATTCTGTGGTCGTCTTCTTCTTCTTTTGTCTTAGCCAATGTTAAATGGTGGAAATGCTCTATTAACTGCGTGTGCGTGTGTGGTGGTAGTGTGAAGGGTTTGGCTAGCGTGCTCTAAATCCTGTGTTGTGAAGTCTTCTGGCTATCTGGACTATGCTCTCAAAACACTTCCTCCATTTCAGATGATCTCTTAG
>NW_005841950.1:2839714-2841887 GCF_000455745.1 Alligator sinensis | reverse complement strand
GAAAGAGTGGTGGAGCGCATTAGGAAGTGCAGGTGTGAACATTTAAAGCTCTGTTACCATATCCCTGGCTATAGAGAATGCAGTGAACTCTATATGGCTTTTTTTGAGAGGCCAAGCAGAAAAGTTCAGTGATTGGATAGAACAGTAGTTCGCTTTGCGGGAGGATTTTCTTCTGCTGGGAGGAACCCTTCAGGAACGTTCGGCTGGTTTTCCAGTAGAAGCTTAGTAGCAATGAGATTGATTCAGAACTCTTATTGTTAGCAGACCAGGACCAATGAGCCACAGTGCTCCCCAGGGACTTAACTGCCCTGCTCCAAGGAGCACAGAGGAAGAAGTTCAACACTGGCCCTATCTGTGTCCAGTCTGGCTTGCAAATGTAGGATCAGTTGAGTTGGTGTTTCTCTCAGAATTGGAAAGGCAGCTGAGTGCCAGCTTAGGGGCAGGATAAGTCTCTGAGACATCTGGAGACAAGTAATGAATAGATCAGACCAAGACAAATCATGCCGAGGGCTACTCTGGCTTCTACTGGACAGCCTGACCAAACTGATTTGTATGCTCTGTCCATCCTCATGTTTGCCAGTGGAGAAAATGACATTACTATGGCGAAGCACTCGTTCTTCTCGCACCTCCAGCAGTGTCCTCTATTCATTATAGAGGAAGCTGCTCCTCTCTGACAAAACGGTGTGGGGAATACTTGTGCGAACCCAGTGATATGGAGTATCCCAGCTGCCACTCCCCTCCAGAGAAGAGGGTGGCACTTCCTGCTAAGAGGCTGCTGCATCAGACCCTAGCTAATGAGACCGTTTTCTTTACATACCTGTAGCTGTTTATTACTTTTCTGTTTTGAAGTCAGTTTGTGTCTTGACGTGTCCCTTGCAATATCCCTATCGTTATATATGCTGTGTGCCTTATGAAATGCTGGGATCTGGAAAATCCACCCACCGACGCATCGTCGTCTTCACCTTTGAATGACAACACAATCTGCCAATCGGAACTGCCCGCTGCGTGCGATTGGTCGTATGCCGTTTCGGGGGGCGGTGTGTACAGAGAAGCCAACAGAGCAGTAAACGCAGCAGGAGCGTGGAAGATGACAAGGAAGGTCACCTGGTGTGCAGGATCGGCGATTGGCTCCAAGAGCGATGTACAGCCACCTTTCGTAAAACTTTACCTCTCTACTTTCTATCCCCATGTTAGACAAGATCTCTCTTATTGTTCTGGAGGGGTCTCTAGTGTTTATTGCTTATAAATGGACTGACCAGTAATTGCCTGAAGCAGACAATAGACACTTCTGTTAAAGAGTGTGGCAGTGAGAGATACTTTTTTTTTTTTAATTTTATTTTTTTGACATTTGAATGCTGTGATGAAATTGCAGGACCTCGCTCTCTCTGGGTGCTCAGGGCTGACATCCGCTCTTGTTTTCTCTTTTAGATGAGATTGTCGGCAGCCTCGGTGAAGGCACTTTTGGCAAAGTTGTGGAGTGTGTGGACCATGCCAGGTAAGCAGTTGTTACTCTCCAAGTCACATGCCAGTTGTGTATCAAAGGATCACAGATGTTGTCAGTTGGGTGTAGATTAGGGCTCATCAAACAATCGTTAACTTTTTCCACTAAATAATAGGGGTTGACCGATTTTAAAGATTTTTTTTTTTGGCTGATACTGATGGCTGATTATTAACTAGCCATATTGGCCAATAATGATCCGATAGCCAGTATACAGCCCAGCAGCTTGGAGATCAGCATCTGGCTGATATGTCTGTGGGAGGGGAAGGGGCATGGCAGGGGCCCAATAGAGGTCCCCACAGTGAGGGAGGGAGTGGGGCAGGGGCAGGGGCAGGTATTGCCCAGCCAGAGTGATGAATGGGCCCTCAGGGTGGGTCACAGGGGGGAACTGGGTGGCTTTGTGCTCAGGGTGAGGGTGGGCTGCCGGCTGGGGGCTGTGCTGGCCTCTTCCCGGTGGGGGACTGAACTAGGGCTGTGCTTGGAGCAGGTGGCAATGTCACTGGGGAGGGGGTTACAGCAAATGTTGGGGTGCCTGTAGCCCACCCCATAGCCCCCCTCCCAGCGCTGCCACCACCTGCCCCAGCACAGCCCTGGTTCAGCCCCTCCCCGTTTGGAAGAGTCTGGCACAGCCCCCTAAGCCTGCAGCTGGCTGCCTACCTTTTGCCCCATAAACAA
>NW_005841950.1:2832738-2839682 GCF_000455745.1 Alligator sinensis | reverse complement strand
CCTGCAGCAGCAAGAATCTGACCACCGCCCCCCCCGGTGCCACCCAGATGAGCCGCCTGTGGAACCATCCTGTGATCCACCCTGGGGGGCCATTCATTGCCCCTGCCCCACTTCCTCCCTCACAGTGGGGATGCCCTGACTTACTGGCCTGCCATGCTGCATTCCTGGCTCTGTGCGTGCTGTGGCTGTGCACATGCATGTGGCATTTGTCGGTGACATTATCGACTCCATTGGCCAAAAAAAAAAAAAGATTGCTAATAATGTTAATTTTCCTTTTATTGGTGCCAATCTGGTATGCCACTGATGTATTGGTGTACCTCCATTAAATAGTTATCCCAGGTCTTTGTCTTCTCTGACTGCAAGCTTCTGGGCCTGCTTAGTTCAGGAGCAAATCAGATCTTCCTGCCCCTTCAAAATGTTTTTGCAAGTTGAGAGGGGAGCTTTGCAGTATTGTGGCACAGTGTAATTCATGGCTCTTAGCAGCTCTGTTAGAAATAGTTATTGGGCTTTAGTTTGAGGCTCTTGGGATCCCATTCTTTGCTAATGGCCAAGAATGAGACGAGTGGATGGAACATTATATTCTCTATTATCTCTTACTTTGGTGAGCTTACTTTCCCGCCACCTTACATGCCCACCCCAGGTTTCTGAAAATGTGGCTGCCTCTTCTTGCTAATTGACTGTCCCATATTTCCTTTGTAGCATCTCTGAATTGCATAGGCAGGGAGCCTTGGCTTCACTAATAGAAACCAGTGGGAATACAATCTGAGAGCAGCTGGGGAGACTTGTTACAGCCTAATGATTACTATAGCATTACACCCACCTCATGTCCTTTCTGCATGAGAAAGAAAGGGCCACTTGCTGTAGTGGAACATTTGATTTTTTTTTTTCCATGAACGGAGAAATTTGATCTTTGATCTCTGTTGTCTTGGCAGCTCCTTGTGCGACTGACCTGTTGCAAGATGCACAACTTGAATTCTTGCTTCCTGGGTTTTTAACTCTTAATGTTCTTAAAAGGTTAAATATACCCCAAGCCCAGATGTGCTTTCATTACCTTTTTGAGGGGGAGGTGGGGTGTCAGGACACACTAATTGTATTGTGGTGTAATGCCTGTAAACCCTCCTCATGCATCAGGGCACTGAATGCCCACAAACCAAAAAAGAAGACAAATTCTATAGCAAAGAGCTTACCCATAAAGGTCTGAAGAGAACATGGGCCTTTGGGAGATGGACATTTTATCCTCGGCCCAAGATCTGAAAGGTGCCTCTCTTCAGTGCCTAAAATCTGCTGTACAGAAGTCCCACTCTTTAAGTCCTTTGGAGGTCTGACAGGTGGTCCATTCCACTGTTGCCTATCTCTTCAAATATGCATGAGGAGCACTCCACTCCTGTCTCATTCAAGCAGTTATTATTTAGATAAGGGTTTTGGCTCATTGGCAAATCTTGTGGGATCATTGGGGTCCTCTGAGTGGTTTTAGTTGCCCCTGTTGGTGGAAGAAGATGCAGGTGAAGTGCTGATGATGCACTTCATCACTTTTTGACCTTTGTTTTCCCAAGCTGCATTTCCTAGTTTCAGATTGCACTTAGTTGTGGGGTATAATTTATAACCCACTGATGGCTGGCTGTGGGAGTGAAAAAGAGCCATAATGTTCTGCATCCTTGTAGGAGTTAATAAAGAGCAGTTTCTTTTTCCCTGTGCCAAGGAGGACTTAAAAACCTTGGAGGATCTGGGAATTGGTGTTCCTTCTAGGATCTGTACTCTCAGTGACTATTCATTGAGGTCTGAGCCGCTCCAATCCTGACTTGTTCTTATGTCATCTTTCCCCTGCAGAGGCAAAACTCAGGTCGCTCTGAAAATTATTAAAAATGTGGGGAAGTACCGAGAAGCAGCCAGACTGGAAATCAACGTCCTGAAGAAAATCAGAGAGAGAGACAAGGATAACAAATTGTAAGTTCCACCATTTGAAGGGTTGTTACTGGAGCTGGGTGCTGTTTGCATCTCTTCACAGAGGATGGAGGTTGGTTTGTACAGGGTAATATGGAGGAGAGCCCTGAGCAAAAATAGCATGGAAACATAATACCAGTCTTTTCTCTGTACCTTGAAAGTGATCCCATCTTCACCCTCATCCACTCTCATTTCAGTATTAGGAACACATGATGACAGTTTTTTGTAATAACTACACTTTGGCAGACTCCAAATGCCTGTTTGCTCATCTCTTTGGGTGGGGACATACAACATGGTTACTCCAGAGTAGTTTACTACCCCAGCTTTTCCTCTGCAGTGAGGAGTGGGAATGAAACCAGATGTGCTTCCTCAGAAGTAAATTTACATATGAGATCAGCATTTCTTCCAGACTGTTGAGAATACTCTGGAGTAAATGTGTTTGTGTGCCGTTTTGCAGGAGGGAAGGCTGAGAACTTCACTATTTTGTGTAGGCAGTGACATTCTTGCCACCCTTTTTGCGCAGTTTGTGTGTCCTGATGTCAGACTGGTTCAATTTCCACGGCCACATGTGCATCGCCTTTGAGCTTCTGGGCAAGAACACATTTGAATTCCTGAAGGACAATAACTTTCAGCCATACTCCCTCTCTCAGATTCGGCACATGGCATACCAGCTGTGCCATGCCTTGAGATGTAAGTTCACCAGAGTCCCTTACTGGGGTTGTCTGCTGAAAAGAGCTCAGTTTGGTCCACTACAGCTAGTGTCTGTCTCCAGAAATATCAGCTTGTTTACAGGAATGCTAATAGTGTTGGAACATTCTGGGAAATTCCCCTATTTGAAGTGTGTTAAAAACAGGTGAGAGACTCTGGATAGCAAAGTGGGGAGGTGGGTTTGGGAATGTAATTGCAGGATTTACCTTTTGAAACGAAGGAAAAGCAGTCTTGTAAGCTTTTCCATGTGGACATTTCAGCCCGTATGGGAAATGTTTTATAGTTAAAATATGATGTAGTAATCAATATGAATTGGATAAGAGAAGTCTACATAGCATAGTGAAAGTCATGGTGTTACTTTGATGGATGCTGCAGCACTTTCTATGAATTCTGCTTCACAAAGCTGTCCCTGGGAAGGGAGGGAATGAGCAGTGTCTTGTGTATTAGACAAATCCATGCACTGTTCAGTACTTCATACTTATATGCTTCTTCCCACCCCTCTGTGCAGTTCTGCATGACAACCAGCTGACTCATACTGACCTCAAGCCTGAAAACATCTTATTTGTGAATTCAGCTTTTGACACCTTGTACAATGAAAAGAAGGTAGGTTCTGCCTGAATGAGAGGGTAAGAAATAACTCTGCCTTGCTTCCTGCCAGAAATAGTTTTCTTCTTTCCTATTTCATGGTTGAGCAAAAGGGCAGTTATGTTCAACAGCTTGAACAGGAGACTGGAAGTAAGGGGACCTGAATTCTCTTCTTTGTTCTGGTGTTTGACTCTCTGAGATCCAGAGCTTTTGGCTTCTCTTTTTTCCAGTGTGTAAAATGAAGAGCACTTGGTTACCTGCATTAAAGAGCTTTTGAGGTTGTAATAAAAAATGTGAAGCTTCTGGGTTTTATGATCCTTTCTGTTGCACAGACATATGCACAAAATTTCTGATGGGACTGAAACAGTCTCCCAAGGGTTACTGACGCTTGCTTTTTGTGCGTTGCAGAGTTGTGAAGAGAAATCAATTAGGAACACAAGCATCCGTGTTGCAGACTTTGGAAGCGCTACTTTTGATCATGAACATCACACTACCATCGTTGCTACTCGGCATTACCGCCCCCCAGAGGTGATTTTAGGTAGGTGATGTTAGGCTTTTCTATCTTACTGATGGATCACAGGGACAGGGTGAGAGGGGGCAGGCAGCTCTGGAACAAAATAGTTGTACCATGGGATATGGTAAGGTAAAGGCAGCATGTTACAAGAAAGCCAGCTGAAGATTTCCAGTTCCCAAGCGGAACAAAGGGATAATCTTCACTCTGCATATTTAAGTGGGAGGTTAACTTTGCTGCAATGTTAGGTTTGTTGGAGGTGAAGGTCAGTGTGCTGTTGGAAGACTGTTAAGACAGCATGTTCTTTCAACACATCCAAGGCCTGGAATAAAAGATTTTTGTGTCTACACATTACTGACTGGGCAAGTGCACAATTTAGATCTCTGCCACGCAACATCCCTAAGATACTCCAGGAAGGTATAAGCAGTTGAGTTGATCTGACATTATTAAATAACAGGGGATATAGCATTATCCAGGCTGAAAAAGAATAGACAGCTATTTCCAGGCTTCTGATTCCCAGAGGGTTCAGTGATCACCCCATTGCAGAAGCCTACCAGGTGTGTAGGTGTTTAAGAGGCCTGTCTTGGTCTCTGCAGCCCAGAAAGGAAATGGAAAGCCACCAGTGGGGAATTTTGTTCTAGCTCTATGTGTGTCATTGGAACCATAAAGCAGGCATTCTTCTCTTTGCAGAGCAGAAACAATACTCTCCAAAAATATTCGTACCCTTGGTCAAACTATAAGCGTTATCCTTTCATTTTAGTGTCTTAAGTTCTTTTGCTTACTAAAAATAACATTCTTTAAGTTTTCTGGATGCTGAAACCTATAGTAGCACAGGGGTTGGCAGCCCCCGCACACATGCCAGAGCATGGCATGTGAAGTCATTTTGCTCGGCACGCTGCAGCTGGCCTGGATTCTGGGCAGCTGCCACCAGCCACAGATACCAGGCTGCTCGCAGCAGATGGCTAGGAGGCTGCAAGCAGCCTGGGCTTCATGGCAGGCAGCTGGGAGGCTAGAAACAGCCGCACCAGGGTCTGGCCAGGCTCTGCGATGGTCGCAGCTACATGCATGCCTCAGGGCATACAGTCGGGAAGGGTCAGGGTTGTGCTGCCCTAGCCCCTCCCCTGCCATCCTCCTAGTGGTGTGCTTGCAGCCACTGCCACCACAGAGCCTGGCTGATGCTCTGGACCCCAGTGCAGCTGTGATCAGCCTGGGCTTTGTGGCCAGTGGTGGCTACACATGCTCCTCTGGGCCTGCAGTGGAGAAGGAGCCTGGACAGTGTGCTAACCCGGCCCCTCCCCCATCATCCACCCGGAGGTGCACTTACACCTGCTGCCAGCAGTGAGGATAGGGCCCCTTGAAGCTCCCCCACTGTGCCCTTGGCAGAGGGTCGAGGTTGGAGTGTTTTTGGCACTCCAACCAAAAACATTGCCAACCTCTGGTATAGCAGGAAGATGGTTCTGTTAGTCTTTGGAAGAGTTTGGGTTTACATCTTGTTTGATGTCCTTGTGTGGATAATGCCATTGAATAGGGTCACCATATTTCCAGGTCCAAACAAGAGGATGCCTGTCACACAAAGGAGGGGAAGCAGGGGGAAATATGACTAGGGGAGGGGGGCAGTGATATGCTGGTGCCCTGCCCTTGCCCATTCTGTTGCCCCTCACTTCCAAGCCACAGCCCCTGCCAGCCACCGCGCCCCCCCCACCCCCTCGATGGTGGCCCTCACTCCCAACCTGCAGATTTAAAAAAAAACAAACCCCGGACAGAGATCTGAGGGCTCAAAAAGAGGATATGTCTGGGAAAACATGGACATATGGTAACCCTACCATTGAAGTAATCCCAAATTGCTTTTCCTCCACAGACCCATGAGAATCGTGAACACCTTGTAATGATGGAAAAAATCCTCGGGCCAATTCCATCTCACATGATCCACAAAACTCGGTGAGGACCAGCTGCTGAACTTTGAGCAGCTAGCTAGTCTGTCCTTGTGTGTGGGTGACGGTTAAGTAGGCAGAATACCAACTCCTGAGACCCTGCCTCAGAATCCTAATTCTGTGGTTATAGTCCAGGAAGGACCATCGTAGGGTCAAGAAATGACTTAAGAAATGTCTTAACATGGAATAAACCTTCAGGGAAAAATAGCTGAGCAGCCTATGAATTACAGAGCTCATTATGTAGTGCCCACAAGGAGACCTTGGCTGTTATTTTCTTTCATGCTGAGTAACTATCCCAAGTTACGATAACAGTGAATTTTAAAGTAAATAGAAACACAGTCCTGACACATCAAAGGAGTTTTCAGGCAGCCTGGTCTGATGGCCAAGGTATGACAATGGAAGATGGCTGACTGGCTACTTTTTCTGCTTTGCCACTGACACCTGATAGGACCTTGGATATGATTTCACTGCTGTGCCCATTTTTTGCTCTCTGTACAATGAGAACAATACCACCTTTTATAAAATGCTTTTGAAATATATGGAAAGTTCCATAGAGGGAGATGCTCTATTATTAGCCATTATGAGTCTAGCTTGGCTTTTTAAATGGCTCTTCTAAATAGCCAAAATGGCAATCCAGATGGCCGGTATAATGCTCTGGGATTTGCATTCTGAAAGACTTGAGAAAAGAAGAGTCTCAGGAAGCTTTTGGCTCACATAATAAAGGTAGGGTAGATTTGCACTTCATAGATGTGCTGTCATTGTGCATTGTAATGTGTGATTGTGTCATGAAGTCAAGTATTAGGACTGGTGCCTTGTCTTAAAGTGAGGTTGTACTTTCCCTTGGTTCTCCCTCTTGGGTATGGTATTTGTCTGGATGCTTTTTTAAGACTCTCAAATGACTTCTTTCATTGTACAGGAAACAGAAGTACTTCCATAACGGGAACCTGGTGTGGGATGAGAGCACATCTGACGGAAGATATGTCCAAGAGAACTGCAAACCACTGCGGGTAAGAAATGCCCAAGTGCTTTGATGGTGTAGAGTGTGTGGGTGGCTCTACAGTGAATGCTCATGTTCGTTGCTCCTTGTTAACCCCCCATGTATTGCCTGCAATGTTCTGGGAGTCAAAAGCTGGAGTGTGCTGTTGTCAACATATAAATGGCAGGGGAGACTGTTATAGTTTCATAGTAGCTAGGGTCAGGAAGGACCTGAACAGATCATCTAGCCTGACCCCCTGCCACAGGCAGGGATGAATGGTGGGGTCACAAGA
>NW_005841950.1:2821776-2829776 GCF_000455745.1 Alligator sinensis | reverse complement strand
CCTCAACACCCTTGGGTGGAGGGCATCTGGACCTGCAGATTTAAAAATGTCTAGCCTTTCCAGAAGATCCCTAACTACATCTGTGCTGACTGAAGGCCTGACGGAGCTATCCCCAAGATTGTCCCTACCTCTGGTAGGTGGGGTATCCCGGTCCCTGTTCAAGAAAACAGAGTCAAAGAAACTGTTCAAAATATCAGCTTTCTTGTCTGGTGTAGCCACAAGATTACTGTTTGCATCTTGCAGGGGCCCTCATTGCCTGGTACCCTCTTCTTGCTCCCAATGTACTTGAAAAAGGACTTTTTGTTGTCCTTAATCCTGGATGCTAGCCTGAGTATCATCTCTGCCTTGGCCTTCCTGATAGCCTTCCTACACTCCTGGGCCGAGGAGGAGTACTCCTCCTTGGTGATAGCTCCTCCCTTCCACTGGTTGTATGCCCCCTTTTAGTCTTCAGGCATTGCTGAATGCCCTTGCTGAGCCAAGGGGGTTTCTGAGCACTCTTGCCCCCCTTGCTTCTCTCAGGGGCTGTTATCCTTTGGGCCTGGAGGATCATCCCCTTAAGGTATGACCATTCCTCATGGACTCCCATCTCCTCTACCTTCTGGGCCCTCAGTGCCTCCCCTACTAATATCCTAAGCTCATTGAAGTTGGCCCTTCTGAAGTCAAGGGCTTTAGCCTTGGTGTGAGCCCTTGGTGCCCTGCGTTGGATAGTGAAATTCAGCAGGTGATGATCGCTATTGCCCAGGTTATATTCTTCTTAGTTTGACTTATGAAAGACTTGGTGAAATCACCTTGCCATGACTTAATTGGTGAGTCCCTTGGGAATAATTATTCAGCCTTTAAAGAGCCTAAATCAGTGCATTTTAATTGCCTATGGCCCTATTCCAAAAGAGATGGTCAGAGTTTGTAAAGCCTTTGCATGTTTTCTTGCCATGATGCACTGACATAGAAGCTAGTGGTGGATGTCAGGCTGGCTCTCTCCCTTTGAAGCCAGTGTGGGATTGCTGCTCGGTGTGTTCTGGTGATTTTGTAGTCATACAATTCACTGGAAGCAGGCTGGCTCAATATAGGACAAGGGATTGAAAAACGCATTGTCTTAGGCCCAATGTCCAGCCATTCTGAACGCCTGCCACTTGAGTTGACCTCCGTGAGAGTTGCTGTTGCAGGTGCTGTGTACAGCCTGTATGTACACCTTGGTGTTCTCTCCTTGTAACTATTTATTGGCTCACTGTGGCCTTGGTGTCCTTGTTTTCCAAATTAAGAATTGGGATGGTGATAGTGATAGCAAGAACTGTGTGGAGACATAGGGCTTATGATTGTCAAGAGATGCAACAACAAAGGGAGCTGGGGGCATGTAGTTAATCTAATTAGTATTACCATCACGCACCTGCTGCTTGCTGAGAGGGACCTGGGGGGAGAATAGTCCCCTTGCCAAACCGGCATCACCACTATTTTCTAGTGAATCATACCTTCCAGCACAACAGCTCTTAGCTTGGAAGGCTGCAGGGATTTTTGCAGGATGTAATGCTAGCGTATGTGTGTAGCTCCCTCAGTCAATTTAGGACAGCTTTTTTTTTTTTTTTTTTAAATCTCCTGGAAGGCTGCAGCTCAGAACTCTTTACTTGGTTCAGTCCCTGCTCTGTCCTGATAGGAGCCATGCCTTAAAGAGGGTTAATCTAGTAGTAGGTGTCAGCACAGAGCTTGAGAGACCTGAGTTCAGTTCCCTGCTTTGCTACAGGTTTTGTGTGTGGACTTGGGGCAAACTCTGTGCCTTGGTTCCTTTTGCTTTTAAGAAGTGGGGGGTGATGGTACTTCCTGCCTCTGGGAGTGTTCTGGGGAATTGCTAGGTTGTGAGCTGCTTGCGTAATAATGAGGCTTCAAGCTAGCACAAGGAAAGCTGCTGCTCCCAAGTGATCTCCACACCTGTGTATGTGGAAGTGGGCACCCCCTGACTTTGCACCCAAAGGTGATAATTGGACAGTAATCTGTCTTGCCCTGTTGTTGCTTGGTGCTGTATCATATATAGTAAAGATGCCCTAGCCCAGATCTTCATCAGCTAATAGGAGAGGGGGAGCAGGTTTCACTGACCCACATCCAACCAGCTGCTGATAATGCAGCTTCCACTCAGGCTACAATGAGGAGCTGATATGCATGTATGTGAGCTTTTTTGGAGGGGAGGGGGTCACCTTCAAAAATGGTCTGAAACCCTTCTGTCCCCCACCCCTATTTGTCTGAGCTGCTGCTGTAGCCACAGAAGAGAGAACCCTGTGGGGCTGGAAACTGCCCTTCCCGATTTTGTCAGCTGCCTGCTTGTGATGTGGAAATAAAGGGGCAACCTTTGGCTTTAAGTCCCCTCCCTCCGTCATTCTTTCATAATTTCCCTTGGCTTTCTTAAGATTCAGGGTGCAGTCACTGTAGTGTCATGCCATGGGTCTGTTTGGAACCTCTTGGAGCTGTTTGCTCCCAGACACTTGTGGCTGTGGTGGGCTGGAAAACTTCAGTCCTAATGGTACCAGCACCAAAACGTACTTTGAGTTTTGATCTTGTGAAGTTGGCAAGAGTACCTGAGCTCACAGTCCCTTCCTCACTATGCGGTCCTCTTGTTTTCAGACCTACATGCTGCATGACTCACTAGACCACCTGCAGTTCTTTGACCTGATGAGAAGGATGTTGGAATTTGATCCTTCCCAAAGGATCATGTTCTCCGAAGCACTGATGCACCCGTTCTTTACCGGCCTGTCTCCAGAAGAAAGGATGCTGTGTGGCCGGGACTCAAGCCGTGACCTGAGCAGATGACAGATGGGGGGAGGGTAGTGATGCCTTCAGCATTTGTACATACTTGTGGATCAGTTTGACCTCTGCAGTAAAGGCTCCAGTAGCTCTCCTGTAGCACAGAGGTACTGGTGCAATGTGAGATGGACCCTGGGCATGGGAGGGGAAGAAAAAGCTACATGGAAAGCACAGATTTGTCTATTTATATGTTGTAAAGTTAAAATAAAAGTGTTTCTTATTGTTTGATAATTTACTTGTACGGATGTGTAGCTATTTTTGCTCCCAATCTGCCAGCCTCTTCTGTTAATAAAGAGTGGTTTTATATTTATCCACAACTGCATTGTTACCAACATGAGAACTAATTTTGCTGGTTCAAGGTAACCTTGTAATTTTTTCTTTTTTTTTGGAAGAAGTTTGAGACAGTGCAAAGTTAGTCTTTTTTCTATTGAGTGGATAACAAGCTCCAGAAAAGAGCTGTGTGAACTGATGCTAATTTTGAAGTCTAAGTGAGTAGCAGAGAAGGATCATGTCTACTACATTATGATTTTTCTAACCCTGTTCCCTGTTTAGTACTTGAAGAGTATACAAAGGGTGTAAAAGCCCACCATTTACCAGAGACACTGCTTCAACATATACAAGTTACCTTACCACACATGAACAGCTGCGCTTTATTTCAGGGCTGGTGTTTCCCCAATAGCTGCATGAATTAGTCATTACAAAACAGTTTTCCATGAATGACATTGACTGATTACAGTTGTGCATTTACCTTTACTCAGTCAGTGACAAGAGACAAGAGTTCCTCCATTGCTTTTGAGAAAAGAATACTAATCACATTGTTTCATAACAAGCTTCAAGGAAGAGTGATGCAGAACTGAACTCAGTAACAACTGTTCCTCTGCTTTCTAGAAGTGAGCCGGTGGCTGCCACTGCCCTTGTGAGGGTGGTAAAAACCTAGCCATGGCAATACAAAAACCTAATTAACATCCTTCACCACAATAAACTGTAGGCTTTATTAGTAAAGATTGCTGACAAGTGGGAGGGGAGGGGAGGGGAGGATGCACCCTTCCCACTGGATGTAGTAGATGCAACAGCAACATACACCTCCTTCAGCTTGCAAGACATAATGTACATCTGCAATAAGCTGCAGCAGGAAGAGACCAGTGCCTTAGTTCCTCTGTCAATAATCAAACCTCTCAGAGGAAAGATGAATACAGTCTACTCTTGGTGTGAATGAATTATAAAGCTTTAATTAAGACTGCAAAAGCCTTATATCAAAGTGCTGTAGTTCTGGTACAGAGGAGCAGTGAGCTAGTCAAACAGTGCTCCAACTGATCATTCCTTAGAAGGGATCCTTTCCCTTACTACTGCAGCAGATGTTCAAGATCTCCTTTTGTGTTAACACTAACCAGTTTTAACAAACTTCAAACAATTCCCAGAACCACACTGTGGCAAAAAAGGGGATCTTAGCCAGTATAAGTGTGTGGCAGTGGCCAAGAGCTTCAACACTATAGAGTTAGAGCCCGTTCAAATTGTCCAGAGTACTAGTTAGTTGTATAACCAACTCTGGACTGGTTCAGAGACAGATCTTGGAAAGAAGAGTGATGTAGCAGAATTAAGGCAATGCTACTGCCATGATTGGCTATTTGAAAAATTTTCATCTCATTTATTCAGTCTTTTCATCCTCTGCCCCTTTGAAAAAGGGCTTTGCTGCTGCAGCATTTTAATGCCAAGGGAAGGCAGAGGAAAGCCTTGACTTGTACTTTTTAAATGGTACAACCCATCACTGTGCTGCTGCTAGTCATGACGGTCTCACCAGCCTCAAATGCAATTAGGCAGGTGCTCTGGGCCTTGCTCTGTGGTGCTTGTTTTAGAGGAGGAAGCAAATAAAAAACAGGATGCAAAAAGACACCCAGTCAGATTATTACTGAAGAACTTGGTCATTGATAGTCTCACTGTTAGCACTAAAAGGCCATGACACACAAGCCGGTGTCCACGGTTCCAGCTCAGGTTTGAGATAAAACTTGCTGGAACCATGGGTCCCAAAACCAGCTGGGCATAGCCCTCATTCTCCTGAGGTAGATACAGTGCGTTCCATGCCATGGGACATGGAAGGTCCTTTAACTGAAGCCTTACAGAGCAGAGTCCTGCAAGGACAGTAATTACTGCAAGAGTACATTTGGGAAGAGCAGGGGTGCCTCCCAATGCCCTTGCCCAACATTGGCATACTGTATATTATGAAGAAACCAGTGATTATTTTTCCAGGGGTACAGGTCAGCAGTGCTAGACACATTACTTTGCAGTGTACTTTCCCCATTTGCAGGTCATGCTGAACACTGCTCAAGGAAACAAAGCCTACTTCCCTTTGATACAGGAAGCCTCTTCCCAACCCCTTCATTTTTCACCTTGCTCGGTCCATTCAATGTACTCCGCCTTTGTTCAGTGACAGCTTCCTAAGTCGGTGTGAGCAGTGACAGGGTTGGATCCAAGTGCCTGCCTTGTCCAAGCATCACAATGCAAACCCCATGCACCCAGACAAAATTTGTGGTTAAACAGGGTGCTTTAAAAAAGCTGCTCCTCTTCAAAAGTGCAGTTCCCAAATAGCTTAGCAAGACGTTTCCTCCTTTCATAGAGAATAGCTGCCCTATGCTTCAGAGGAAACCATGCTCCCCTGGGAAAGGCACCAAACAAAGCTTGGAATTCTCCACAATAACACTGCCTGAAGCTAGCCTGGTTGCCAGGACCTGGCTGCTTCCAGTGCAGGCCTAGCCACAGATCAAAGGCCAAACTTTTGAGCACTGCCTATGCTCAGGGGAGAATTAAACAGCAGGGGAGAAGTCTGAGTAGCTGCAGTGCTTGAAAAAGCACCCCACCCCCACAAGAGCTACTCCTCACCCTGCTTCCACGTCTCTGCCTTGTTCCTTTATAGAAAAGGTGGGAAGCCCGAATGAAGCTTTTTCTGAAAGACTCCAGGCAGGTTTAAATGTTTCTCCTTGTTAGACAGAGATAGGATTGGCACCTTTAGAAACTAGAAAGAGGTCCAGCAGGATGGACTGAAGAAGTCGGCCCAAAGGCTTGTCAGATCCCTTCGGCTCTAGGCACTGCCCCAGGATGCTCTCAGCAGTGTAGTGAGCACAAAACACTTTCCTGGCAGCACAAAAAGGGGAAGGGGAGTGAGGGGGTGGGGAGTGGAAAAAAAAACCCAAACAAACAAACCAAAAATCAGTGCAGCACAAAACCAGCTAGAAAATGCCAAAAAGGATCAGACCCAGGACAGGATTTCAGGTGAAAACCTCTCACCTTCCTGCTCAAGAACAAGATGCACTAGCTGTAGAGACCAGAGTGGCTGTGCAAGGAGCACCACAGTAAATACCTCTGCAGACAGCATGACAAAGCCACTTGCTTGGTATAAACAGTGCACATTTAACACTACATTCACACAAGCCCAGGAGACCACATGGCTAGGCAGTTCTAGCCATAGTGAGGATACATGGGGAGGAATCTCTGTCCCTGCTAAGAATCAGCTGGAGCCTTCCCCCACTCGAGCAGTGTGGGCATGTGATGCAGTGCCTTCCCCTGTTTGTATATTTATATGCACTGCATTTGACTCTGCTTTTACAGCCTGCCTCATCAGGGCAGGCAAATGCCTTACAATTTCCATTCCAAGTAAGATCCCAACCTAAACTGAAGGCCAGATTTTTAAAGGTATTTAAAAATACCATCTTCAATGGGAGCAAAGTATCTAAATACTTTTAAAAACCTGGTGTTAAGCATACATGTAAGGGAATAACCCCCCCTTCACATGGACTTTGCTCTCAAAGGACATGGAACAATGATGTTCTTCACAAGCCATTTGCTAGCTGGGAGGGGGAAGGGGGAAGAGGGGAGTGAGCAGGCTGGTGTCGCTACCATACACGGGCACTGGGCACAGTAACATGTCCAAACAACCCCCGTGCCAAAACACTGGGTATTAAAATTAGCATAATTCTATCAGCCTGTGCCCTGGCACACTCAAATCACTGAGATTACTCACCCTGCTGGAGGTGGGGGAAATATCCACCTTGGAAAAGTTCCTTTCCAAAAGGCTTTTTCTGGCAGAAGGGCCAACATAGTAAATACACCTCCTTCCCCAAGACATGGGCATCATTCACAAAGCAAGCAAAAAAAGAATCCAAACAAAAAACCAAACACCCAAGAAACAAATGCCAGAGGGCAATAAGCAAGTACTGGCACAGGATTGCCAAGTAGCCAATACAGGTGCTGGGAAGAGCCTGGGACTCTTTATACCAGCTCTCAAAAGGCAGAGCCTCAATCTTTACAGGCTCAGTAGCTCTAGAAGGCAGAATCTTAGCTCCTATTGTTTTCATGGAGGAAAAAAATAATCAAAATAAAAGGAAAAAAAAGAGTAACAGACATTTCTACATGATTATGGGATGCTGCTCCCCAAAGGGGCCCCCAAGCTGGGCAGAAAGGGTTCTCCCTAATGAACTGAACCCCAGATCATTCTCATTATCTTGTAACTCTCCATACTAGCTGACAGCCACTTGCATCAGCAAACAAAACCTTCCTCCCTCGTCAACAGACCTTTGGCTGGTGACTAGGTGCCAGCCAGTGCTGCCTTCCCCAGCCAAAAAGACACCAGCTTCCTGCATGTTCTTTCATACAATGGCATGAGAGAGTGAAAGCATCTTGCAGGAACATTTTGCTCCCTTCACTTTGTGTTTAATACGTATGTTTCTTCTGGAAGGAAAAAGAAAAGTCCGTTCCCCCCACCCCAGAACTTCACATCCTTAAGGCGTCAAGAGTTTGCTAGTCAGGATCCATCAGACAGCTTGTTCGATGGGGCTCTACCCCCACCTCTTCTCTCTGAGCTGCCTTGTGGGATCAGCTCTAGGTTGAGTGCAAGGGGATGACAAATTTGCAGCCAAAGGGCGAGTGGTAGTTGATTCCCACTTCCTGAAAGACTTTTTGTGGGATGCCGATGTCACACAGGTACACCCGGCCTGCCCTTTCGCCTAGAGGCAGGGGCAAGCCCAAGGCAAGAGACCACTTGGCATCGATGCCCTGCTCCATTTCACATATGGGAGGGTCTATACTGAGGACGGGTGCTCGGTTCTTGTTAGCCCAGTCCACAGCTGCTTTGTACCATGGCTGATCTCTCAGAAAGGCATTTTCATGACAATCCAGGCAGTTTATCACCAAGTCAACAGGGGTATCGGGGAGATCTGAAAGGG
>NW_005841950.1:2806420-2821765 GCF_000455745.1 Alligator sinensis | reverse complement strand
GAAAGAGACATCTCAATGCAAAGCAAGTATCAGAGTAGGAAAGACCTGAAAGCTATCTACTGAGTAAGGCCCAAATCCCTCCCTCCCTCCATTCCTGAAAATCCAAGAGTTCTTCCAACCCAGCTAGAGGCAGCCACCTAGAAACGGTCCGCTGTAGTGCTCAGGATACACTGGTAGTTTGGCACAGGTGTTCCCACACCATCTGTCCTCAGTCCAGGGATTGTGCATGGTCACTACCCTGGTGCACAGTAGTTTGGGCCCATGGGCAAAAGGGTAATTCAGGCTGTGGTTGAGAATCGGTTTGGATCCCAGGCTTCTGGAGGAGTATCCATTCATGGAAGCCATCTGAAGAGGTCATCTACTAGAACAGCTCTATCAGCAACTTTCGATTACTCAGTGATGCTGCAAATGACACCTGGTTCCAAGATAAAGAGCCCAGCTGAGTAAGGCCCAGTCAGCAGGGTGCTGTCCTATTACTTATCCCCCCTCCACATAAGGAGGACACTTCCATAAATGTTAGGCTTAAGCATTGATGCTTTTTAACACTGTCTTTATCTGACCAGCTCCCAGAGTTTAGTGCAAAGACATTTCACAAACAAGCCAACACTTTGGTAGAGTCACCCAACACGTGCTTTCGCTCAGCTGGTCCATCACCATCGTGTAGGTGGTGTCCCTTAAAAGCTGTCACCCAAAGGAATCCATACACTCAAGCAAGACAGGCAGGAAGCATTCGTTAACAAGAGGATGAATCTATGCAAAGCAGGTATTCTGATGAGCATTCCCATAGTGGGAATCCATTTCCATGCACTCCTACCTTGTCTGGTGTAGCTGCCAGTTGTTTCATTTTATACTTGGAACATTAGCTCTTCAAGAGCAAGACCAACCCTTTAACATGGATGGATAGAGCACCTGGCACAATACAGTACTGTGAACTACCTCAATACAAAAGGCTCTATACATTGCAGAAAAAATGCAATCCAGCCCCCCACCAGACAAAGGTCGATTCCTTCAGACATTAATTACACTGTATCAGTTCATACTAGAGCAGTGGTTTTCAAGCTGGATCTGCAGAACCCTGGGATTCCAGGATAGGTCATCAGCAGGATCACAAAGAGGATGCGAGTAATGGTGGAATGGGCCAGGAGGTGGTGCGCTGTCACGGCCAGGTTCGGTGGCCTGGCTCCACGTCCACTCACAGAATAGCCGTAGGGGTTTCAAGGCAAAAGAGGTGGAGTTAAAGGTTCTGCAACTTTAGGAAGGTTTGAAAGCTAGCATAGTAAAACAAGAGATCTGCACTTAGCCAACCCTTGGGTTTAGTTCACCGAGTACATTTCAGCTGCTTTTTGTTAGGTCAAACACATTAACTTGATTATCAGTTATTCAACAAGACAGACAATGCTCTGATGAGAGATTCAGAGGTTCAACAGATTTACAGTGAATCTAGTAAGGGTCTACTTGTATTGGGGATATATGTATCCATGCAGCTACATAAAAAGTTCTCTCTGTAGTACAGACCAAGGGTTGGCAACTTATAGCCCATGGGCTAGATTGAGCCCAAAGGGAGATTTTATCTAGTTTGTCAGACTGTGATAGCAGCAGTGGAGGTAGCAGTAAAAAATCAGCATCCGGCATGTAAGGGGTGGCCCACCTTCAGACAGAGCTGCATTAACTCCCAACATTGCTCAAAGGCTGCCAACCCCTGGTATAGACAGGCTCCAAAACAAAACCATCCACAGGAGTGTAAAGGGAGGAAATGCAACTTGCCGACACTAGGTGGAGCCACTGGATTGGGGATACAGCACAACATCAAAACTAGGCTTTTGTATTCATCAGACGGACATTAACTTACATGAACTACCAGGGCCACAAAGGTTTTTGGGGCCTGCACTCTTCACCTATATGCAAATAATTAATTCCAGCACCAGCCCCAACTCGCACCCAGCCTTCATAGGCTTGTACTGCTCACCTTTGACACTGGAAACCTGCTGGCCTTGTGTCTTGCTGAAGAGGTTCAGCTCATTGGTGATGGGTTCCAGCATCTTGACAAAGTTGGGCAGGAAAAGGATGATGTGAACATCGTGGTTGGAAAGATGTCGCCCACAACTGATTCCCTGGGCCCCCTTCACGTGGGGACCGCACAGCAAAGCTACTGTGGGTCGCTGGTGAACATTTTTAGGATTCAGTCTGCAAGACAGTAGGGTAAATCATTAAAACCAAAGTGTCCCCTGCAGAAGACTGAAAACAGCACCTAGAACTTCACGTGCCAGTGGAGTGTCACAGATTTCCAAGTATTCAACCCTCTGGAAGTGAGCAATCCAGAGTTCTGCCCACTCTGCAAAGCCAGACACACATCATCCTCAACTTGGTTATCACTAAACGGCACTGGATGAGCACTGCCCCACTTCTCGTCTCCACAGTGGAGACTTCCAAGCCATGAACTGCAGGAAACTACCCAAGAGGACCGCAATTCCAGCTCATGGAAAATCTTCCATAGCATTAAGGAAAATGAGGCACAGAAATGCACTGAGGGCTCACTATGTCTTCTTTGATTCATGGACTGCTGATGCCAAGTAAAGAGCAATCATCTTTTAAAACCCTAGACACAGGCTGTATGTGCTACATGTTACCCTTATCTCGTGTACCTGAAAAGGTAAACTGCCAACTCAAGAGTGGGCACACAGCTGGTACTTGGGGAGAATGTACTTAAGCTATAACAGTATTCTGGGATCAGCACTGGTCCTTGTATAACACACAAAGGGAACCCATGCCTTGAAAGCATGCTAGAGGGAGAAGTTAGAAACACTGCCACAGCTTCAGACTCAAGGAAGCCTAGAATAGAGAAGTCCAATGGACTGGAACCCAATACACCACAGCAGCTTGTCCCAGGAGAACTGAGGCCCAAGCACATCTCACTGACTCATGGCTTGTAGGCATACCTCAGGATGCAGGAATCAGCTAGTGACAGCAAATCTCACTGATACCGAACAGATGTCAAGCAGAGAGGGATATAAACAAGAATGACATAGGGAAGCTTTACCCATGGAGTAACCTGGATTACTGCCTAGTTTTTTTATGGCCATGTGCAGGATGCTGCATGAATCACAGGGGAAGGTTTGCACAGCTTTCTATGATAGAGGATGAACATGGAGATGCAGCCACATCTGGCCACTTGGATTAGGAGCAACTTGCAAGTACAGGACAACAAAGTGAGATTTCTGTTAGGAAATTGTGACATACTAGTTCTTCATCTGGCAAGTGAGCCATGGTCCAAAAGCTCTGTTCAGATTGCAAATGGGGAAGATTCACAGCCAGTTCTGAGGCAACCTGCTTACCTGTTGGGTCCTCCCAGTAGACTCAGTGCCATCTGGCTGGCACAGACCCCCGTCATCTCCAACCTCCGCTCCAGCGTCAGCCCATGCTTCTCAGCAACTGAAAGCAGCTTTTTGTGCAATTCGTATGACACGCTTGGAACAACCAGCCCAGAGTCTACAATTCAATGGAGGAGGAGAGAAGAAGGAAATAACACAATCAGTGATGCTTCCAAAGGGTCACCATCCATTAAGAACATGGAGCACATCTATGAATAGTGACAGTGGTAGTGAAGAGGTCAGCGGTCTCTGCAGAACAACTGTGTACCCCTGAAGGATGGATCAAGCAGCTGTGATCCCAGTAAGCTCCAGCAACTTTCAAGAGGATGTCATCTGCATCTGAACTAAATAACCGAGTCCATTTTGTACGCATTTTCCTTTGCCATAGAAACCACCTCTACAAGAGGCATGAGCGCAGCTGTTTTTCTGCAGCTGTAAGTTCCTCAGGAACCCAGAGGAACAAAGCTGGGAAGCAAAGCACAATCACTAACAAGGAAGGGAGTTCTTTGGCTATTACTGGGACCAATGGTCCAGAACCTGGGGCGGGAGAAAGAAAAAGAAGAAAAAAAAAAAAGTACTGTCTGCAGCTTGCTCCTGGAAACTCAGCAGCGGAAACAACTTTCTCCTATGTGGACACTTGTCTTCACCAACCAACAAATCTCTGCCAAGGGAAGCAGCAAGTCTGAACAGAGCAGCCTTTGTGAACTGCACTGTGAGGAAGCCACCTTCCCCAGCAAATTTGCTCTAGCCATCTGTACCAAGCTGCCACTCCCACAAACACCAACGTTTTCTCCCCTTCATTACCTACACGGCTGAAGAGCAGTTGGAGAGTTTCCAAGAACTACCAGCCAGTTCTGATACCACCCTGGAATTGCAAGGATGGAACAGCCAGTGGCTGTAAGTGGAAGACATGAGCAGAAAAGATGGCTTTGGATGTGACAGCAGCATGTTAAAGCCAGCAAGTTTCCCATGACAGGGCTTCACAAGAATCCAAATAAAGATCTCTTTCTTCAGACTATCTTATTCATTAGTTTCATTAGTTTGAGAAGACCCCCTACAACCACAAACTATTAAATTTCTGCAGCAGCACATCACCTGCAGGAATAAAACAATGTTCTCATAACCCATGCTCACGTGCTACTGACCATCCAAAAGCACCGATCCCATCATCTCCAAAAGCCTCAAATAGTCTTCTCTACCTGTGGTTAATCCCAACTTGGCAGGATATGGTGGCTTTCTAGGCTGAAAATGTATTACCACTAAATGCCAGAAGTCCTTGATCTACGCCGTGGAACCAACGTGGCAGCAGTTCCATCAAGTTATTCACTCCACTTGTTATACTGCACCCTTATCCTCCATCTCCCTGTTCGGACTACAAACTTTTTGGGGCACAGAATGTCTGTTGATCATACAGTGCATGGCACAATTGCTGGCCCTTTGTTGACCCCTGACAAAAATGTAGGGGGTCAAAGGTTTAATCTTTCACTGCTTCTTTTCAGCTAAATGAGTCCTCCAATGGAGGGAATGCAAAAGCAAACTGTTTAGAGTCTTAAAAGATGAACGTTGCTAGCAAAGAGAAGATCACACACAATACACAATAGATATAACTCAGACAATCCAAACATAAAGCAAGTAGTCTTGAGACTTAGAATCACTACATCTTAAAACCCTCAAAACTCTTAAGAGGTGGTCAGCCTGCTAAAGAGATCTTAGTCTTGAAATCTGGGTAAAAGGCATTGAGTTATTACATCTGCAGACCTGAGGGTGCCAGAGGAAGTCATCTTAGAATATCAACCTCCTCCTCTTTCATCCCCCTCCTCAAACAGAGACTTATAATATTACTTAATCAGAGAGACCAATGCAGTCAGAAAGGCAATGCTCTTGTGACATTGTCATAATGCAGCTTCCCTTTTCTTACAAAAATATTTAGATACAAAAAAAAAAAAAAAAAAAAAGTTTGTTGAAATGATTTTTTACTGATCGTGAAAATGCACACAGGCACCTGCATAAACTTGGAGGGGGGGGAAACACCATGGTGCCCATGGGCACCGTTGTCTTGCACACTTCTGTAGCCAACAGGATTAATAATTAATGCCATTCACAAAGCAGGCTTAGATTTTAGGAGAAACTTTAGACCTTAGCAAGCAGAAAACTGCAATTGGGAGTCTCTTCAAGGCACTTTTTTGGGGGTTTGTTTAGCCATGTCACCACTAATCTAAATACAGCGCAGCCAAGTAATGAAAAATAAATGGACCCTAAAATGTCTACGTTTTATTAGAAGTTTTCATCTTCCAAGGAGCCACATTAGACAACTGTCAAGCAGATATGGGGTGCTATGACAGCCAATACAACTTCTGGGCTTGGAATAATGCAGCTCAGTGAACCACTGGCAAGGCAGATTGATGGCCTTGGGGGATCATCCTATAGAGGCTGGGTTTTTCTGGCTAGGGTTAACTCCTGCCAAGGGAAAGATTTCTTGGGATTTCTATCAACAGCTTCCAAGAGGACTATCAATTCAAAACAACCCTCTCATTAGAAAGCCTGCCCACCTGGTTAGGAATTTAATTGCACTGAAAACCAAGAAATAGATGCTGTGACTCAAAAGTACCCAGAGAAAAAGAAAAGCCATTATAACTTCTGCTATCAGTAATGGCCAATGACTGAAAGGCTGTTTCCTTTGTAGGGTAACACAGCAGCTGAAAAACAGCACACTGCATTAAGATCAAAGAGACAGGAAACATAAGACTATACCCCAGTGTGAAATGCAGGGGGAGAAGAGGCTGGCAGAAGGTAGCGACATGAAAGTTACAAAGACAGCAAGACAGGCTAATTCCCCAATTGCCTGCAAATTATTTCTAGCTCTTTAGCCAAATAGTCCAAGCTTCTGTTTAAACTTCTCCTCCCAAAGGAATTCTTGAATAGCACCAAGTTCATATATGGGCCTGGCCTGGCCTCTAGAGCTGGTCTACAGGTCTTTCATCCAAGTACCAACACAACTCAGTTCAGTTCAGCTTGTGATCTTTGATCACAGCTCCAGAGGTCTGACTATAGGGAGGAATAGTTCTTGGCTCACGTCTGTTTCGAGAATTCAAAATTCACTGCTTGGAACTGAATGAGCAGTGTTTGGAGGCATTCGGGAACAATCAGCAGCTTCCGAGTGAGTGAAGGCTTGGGGTGTTATTGCCGAGCAGGCTGTTAGCTCTTATGGTGTGGTCTCCTGGCAGGTAAAACGCACAGGAAGCGGGAGAGAGAGTTTACATAAATAAGTGACATGACTCAAAAGAAGACTGATTCCTCTTTACTGCACATGCGTGACAATCCCAGGCAGGGGCCCTGCCTCGAGGATGCCATAGAATCAGGTAAGTTCAGTGATGATGAGGTCATATTTCTGAGTCAGGACTGATCAGGACTATTGCATTCTCACATTAGCAGCACACATTTGACATGCAAATTCAGAACTAACCTCCATTCAGCACTTGGTGGATATATACTACAACAGCCAGTACTCAAGTAGGGAGAAGGCCAAGCCAGGGTTTGAACCACCTGAGCTAACAAAAAATCTCTCTGCTTACTTGTGCTTACATTTAAGGGTCAGTTCTACTGTACTGATGTTAACAGAGATTAGGCATTACTCAAATGGGTGATAATGCCTTAGCTTAACTCTACAGAAGATCAGCAGAAACTAAGGGGTGCCTTAAAATGTTTCTTAAATGCTTTAACGTACCCTGCTCCCAACACCTAAATCACAGAGACCAAGACTTGTGGACTTGGTCAGGAGGAGTGGAAAAATAATGGTGACAATGGGGCAGCTGTACAAGGCAATATGGACTGCTTGACTCAGATAAAATGGTTTGAACTAAGCCAAATGCAAGCTTAGAGAGCTAGGAAGAAGGTATTTCTCATCCCTTGACTCAGGGTGGTTGACTCGGTGCTTTTGCTTCCCCCAGGCCTGTGGCCTAACCCCAGGCCCTATCCACAGTGGTTTTCCTTGGTGGCCTCCTGGACAAATGGTGACTCTGGAGAGGATTTAGGGGTCTTAGAGGACAAACAACTCAGTGTGATGCCCTGGTTTAAAAAGGTCCATGTATTCCTTAGATGTATACCTGGAGGTTAAGGAGAAGGCAATTCGACCCCAAAAGACTGCATTGGTAAGATCATTGCTAGAGTCTTGCATGTTGTTCTGACAGCCACATTTTAAAGCTGATACTGAAGAAACACAATGGTGCAAAGAAGAGCCACACAAAGTTTGGGGGATGGGGAAAAAAAAAGAAGGTGCTTGCTGCACCACTGAATATATAGTTTACCACTGTGTTTCTCAACCCGAGTGCTGCAAGATCCCTTTAAGGCACCGTTAGACAAGCAAACACCTACACAATTCACAAGATAAACCCAGAGATTTCAAACAGGAATCTAACGTGTCAAAAACAGTCTGACTGGTTATATTTTTCTAAGTCCGTTGCAACTGAAGAACTGCTCTAGTCTTTTTCCATACCCAAACAAGTGAAGACTAAGAACTGGCATTTTCCAAGGGGTGCCTTGAATCTAATATAGTTGAAAACTACTGGTTTAAGTGAGAAGTAGAAGGACACTTGCCCATGGCATACAACCACCTTCTACAGGGAGAAACAACAGGTGCTGAAGGTCTCTTTAGCAATAAAATTGTAACAGGAACCAAAAAACAGACAAACTGAAAAACTTTCTTCTTTCAGTTGTGCGAGTGTTTCACATTAATTATTTGTATCGTGAAGAATGCCTAGTCTTGGACCATTATAAACAACTTATAGGAAGTGAGGGATTCTTTATCTTGATGTGTTCAAGACAAGACTGGCAGTCTTTCAGAAAGATGTGCCTTAAAAAAATGCAAGTCATTACTGGGCTCACTTCTAGGGTAATTCTGTAGCACAGTGGGGGCCAAACTTTTTGTCAGGTGTCAAAACTTAGCCCAGCTGCCGACTCAAGTACCACTCTCATCCCACTACCTGCCCAGTCTGCTTTGCTTTCTGCTCCCTACCCCCCTCCGATCTGCTACATGTCAAACACAGAGGCTGCTTATGTGACTTGTGGTACAGACTGGCCACCCCTGCTGTAGCACAAACTAGAGACAGGATCAAACTCACAGTTTTTCAAGCTGGGATGCATGTACCTCTTGGGGTATGTGGCAAACTTCTATGGAGATAAGAATGGGAAGAGAGAAAAAAGGAAAGGAGAAATACAATTAGAAGAAAAAAAAAAAAAAGCGCAAATATAACTCATCCTCTTCCACAACCTAGGAGAGTATAGTGGTATGGCTGTAGTGACACAAAATACTGCCTTTATACTACTACTTACCCCAGTGATCCTGTGTTGAATAATAAAGTTTAAGGAGGCATCACAGAAGTTGAGAGCGCCACTGGACTGGATGAATTTGGGGTCCTTTCTAGCCCTAATCTATGAACCCGACCCAGTACTGATGGAGACGTGGAACAGCTGAACACAAACACTTGACCTTGCATGTTAACAGCTTATTAAAACTACCTTTCCTAATCGTGCTTTTATTACATGCTCTACATATGCGAGCATGTGCATTATCAGCCATAATTTAAAACAGCTGATAGCAGCAGCTTGAAAGAGCTGAACGTTGAGAGTAGTAAGTCACTAACAATCCTAAACCAGTCACACTAGTCACGCACCTGTCTGTGTTCACACACCCTTTGCCTCCTAAGTCACGCAAGGTTCAGCTCTAGCTCATTCCCATTCATAGCTTTGCTCATTCATCAGATCTTGTTTTTCTAGCCTGAGGTAGGATTCAGAGCGGCTTATGAGCAGGGTCTCTCAACAATACTACACACATACCCCATCCCTACCTCCCCCAACATGGGGCTTAGGACTCCTTTATTTAATGCAGATGTTTTCAAGTAGGACCAAACGGCAATTGCTGTTTATATTTTACAGAGTCTGTATGAATCGGATGCCTTCAACTCCACCTCTGCATTTCACACTACCCGTACTCTAGTATAATGCAACCCTGGTTGAGAAGAAAACATCCAACACCCACCCACCTCCAGGTCCTGAGATTTAACACATGCCTGTTGCCATTTGTCTGGCTTTGGAAACTCCGATTACCTAACGGGTCTATGGGATGGGGGCTGACAAAGATAAGGGAAACTATTACCCTGCATCTTAGCATGCAACCAGCAAGGCTCAGACCGGCTTTATGCTTTGTCCTAATTGCTCTCTCACTGGAGCGTGGTCAAGTGCCAAGAAAACTTCCCTTCTTAGCACTCACGCAAGGTCCAACCAGTCAGACTGGCTTATCAAAAAAAAAAGTGGAGGGAGTTAAATAAACTCAAAGCAATCAGGGAGGTAGCGTGTAAGCCTGCAAAACAATAACAAGGCTGCAACAAACCTGAACTCCAGCCAAGCTTAATGATGTTTGGGTTGGATAGGGGAAGCTTTATTGTTCAATAATCAATGCAATAAAGTCGGCTTAGGTCTTAATATTAATATCGGATTTACAACTACCCATGAAAAAAGGCAGATGCAATGAACAATTTCATGACACGCACAGTGCTGCTTCAATCCGACTGCCGAAGGAGGCTACAGTTCCTTTCTAAAGTACGCTCTGTCCTGGGCATAAGAGTTATGAACAAGTTACCCATTCAAATCAGTGCCTACATCACAAAGCATGTGCAGAGGTATACACAGTCGAAGGACTAGCCAACAGGCCAAGATGGCTACCTAGAACTAGCAAGGAGAGGAGGGTGGAAATCTTCAATAACCACACCTACTACTATCTCACCAGGCTACCGCCCATGTCACATCACCAGGATCTGGTGCTGACAAGGGTGGAGACAAGGGTGGAGATGCATATGGCTTCTGTTAGGATGCTCGAGTTAAGTCATAGAGAAGCAGGGCTAGAAGGGACTTTAAAGAGGTCAACTAGTCCAACCCCTTGCCTTATGCATCATAATCTGGGTCAAACCATCCCAAACACGTTTGTCTAACTGGAACCAAAAAAAAAAGAAATTGGTGACAGGTTCCACCACCTCTAGGAGCAGCGGTTTTTAACCTTTGTTTAGGCTCAAGGCTCCTGTCCAAGGGGATCAATGAGCCACTTCCACGTAGTGATCCCTGGTAATGTCTCTGATGGCCAAGAGCTCCCGAATTGACGAAAATGCCAAAGCACACAAAAAGGCCAAACCACCAAAATGCTTCATGCACTCGAGGCATAGCATCATGAAAATGCAGCTGCCTGTGGCATAAAGAGCCACATCCAGAAGCCACAGAGTGCACAGCAATGGAGGAATTGGTCAAGGACCCTGGGCAAGTAAAAATCCCATCATATCTGTACCAACCAGCCAGGAGAAACTTTGGTTTAAGTCCCATATAACAGTCCCCCTGCACTGTGTGCAAGCTGCTCTTGATCTCTTCTGCAACACATGCCAACTTCCTTCCCTCTCCTGCTTCCAGCTTCCTCTTAAAGAAGGGTGCATTACCCTGGATGTATTTTTCATTTAAATACAGGGTTTTCAGCAACTCCAGATCGCTCAGTGTGGCATTACTTTAATATTAATTTCAGGTTTCATCTAAGTTCTATTAGCCAAGTAGTGGCTTGGCTCCATATAAAATGCAAGCTTGTGCTCTTGGAGTTCATAAGAAGTTGCAGCAGTATGAGAAGCCAATCTGTTTTCAAATTTGTGTGCTAGAATAGTCTATAAACAAACTCCAAAGGTAAGTTTCTCACCCACTGCAAGTTCAGTGACCATTTCCTATGCAACTGCAACTTTAATCTTTGGCTTTAAGCACTATTACCATGATTTGGAATACACATGTTCATCACACTAGCACTCATTAAAAAATAAAAGTTCAAGAGAACACAGTTGCTAGACTGGCACTTGGAGAGTCTGACATGCTCAAGGCTGAAAATGACTGAGAAAGAGCTGGGCCAGTCTACCTGCATCACTTGCAAGAGATTGGTTCCCTTGATTGTCCCTGTACACTTGGGAACAAGTATTTTCATGGAAGATGCCCAGTTCAGGAATCAGGACGGCCCCCAACACCCTGTAATTCAATTCTCTGACTGGGCGGCAGTGGCGGAAAGCAGGAGAAATGGTTCACCCACTGCTCTAGAAGCCAGGCCTTTGGGGAGCCATATTTTTGTCAACTTGCTTTTTTCTTTTCAATTATCATGTAAGGGGAAACAAAAGGACGCAACAGAAGCCAGCTTGGAGTGAGGGCTAATTATATATTTAGGAGATAATTCACAGGCAGAGCCCCAGGGATGGAGTCAAGTAAGTCATGATCAACGAAGTGATAAGTGCCCTATTGGCTTAACTGTTTGCTTCTTTCTCTGGAATGCATCCCAGTCTTCCAGGCTTTCTGCCTTTTGTACTTCAGTGATCCTGCTACACTTCCAGAGAGCTTACTAGATATTTCATACACTGTCACCTCTATATTCCTTGACCCCCACAGAAGAGGCTGGTATAATAAATCTCAGCATAGCTGCCTGACAGATTCCAAAAGTAAAAGGCAAAACCCTATGATTTCATACCAATAAAGTCTCCTTGAATCAAAACTGACACCTAAATAAGGGGTCTTTTGGCAGTGCTTATTATCTCTTCTACAAAACTGACCTTCTCTTTCAGAGATAGGGAAGAAATCAGGAATTTCAACCTTTGCTCTAAACTCACACCAATATAAGCATTTTGAAAGCTCACTTCCAATAGTTTATAGAATGTACAAAAAGGCAAAAAGCCATTGCAATATTTTAAATTTCACAAAAATAGCTTTTTATCAAAGACTATAGAGATGATCGTTTAGGAGGTAGATAACTTCTAAAGTGGTAGCACCACTACTGAACCCTGGTTATTCCCTAGGCCATTTATTACATCAGAGTAGGAAGCTGGAACTCCAGGGATTAAATACCCCAAAGCTCTTCCTCTTTCAGGATGGTGAAAACTGGAACACTGTCAATGAATAGTGCAACACTTGCTCCACTCAGCCAGACTAGCTATTGTATCAGTGCCAATCACTCACAAAACAGCCATTTTCTATGACAGGCCTAATAAGATAAATTAAAAGGTGACTAAGGAATATCCATTTCCTGTATAGCTTCAGGCAGAAATCTGCTGATGGATGCAGGCAGAAAGACAGAAAGAAAGAAAGAAAGAAAGACAGAAGCTGCAGGGGAAAGACGAGCCTTTACAGCAAATATCCTAGAAATAATGGATTTCAGTATCATTGGGCATTTTACATGTGCTCCGGGGATGTGGTGCCAGGGGCTTTAATTAGCGTGTCATGTGTATCAGCATCCCCACACTGAAAAATGGTGATGGGGCGCTTTGAACTGAAGCTCAATTGTGTTTTAGTTCAAAGACCCCTGCCGCCAGTTTTTCAGCATGGGGACGCCTATGCACGCCATTGATGCGGAAGGCTGCGGCAGCACATCAACTGCCATGCTCCAGCAGACTTGATTAATCAAGTCTCCTCTGACATGTTAGATTTCCAGCATGTTGGAGCAGGCTCCCTGCATGTCTACAGGAACCCACTGATGCTTTCAGGGACTTGCCATACCAAAATCTGTCTTATGCCCACAGCTGCTGCTCCCTTCCCCACTGGCTGAGGTAGTCTACTCACAAAGCCTGGAAGAACGCTGAGCAGAGAAGAATCAAGACTGTTTCAATGGATAAGCAGTTGGTATTTGGACAACTGTATGTACCAAGAATAAGAGGCCCAAGACCCTAAACACACTTCCGCAAGCTCCAATACACTGATCTGTTTAATTCAGGGCTAGTCTTATACTAATGATCACAAGAATTGAAATGGCTGAACACATTCAACCATTTACAGAGTATTCACCATGCAGCTATTAACATTTCCTTAATGGAAGGAAACTTTCTCAAGTAACTGAAAGGAGATGAACTTCTCTGGGGAAAGACTGCTACATACAGCAGTGGGATTTTTCTATCACTACTCAGGAGATTGCACATCTGCCCTAGTAAGAACAAACAGCAGGAAAACCATGATCCAATCCCTTTCTTTTAGTTACTATGAAGGGATAGGTTTCATTCTAAGTATACACAGAAGTCCATATGGAAGATTAACGGGATTACGTTAAGTATACTGGGCCAGGAATCCTGCAGAATTATCTACCACTTAGATTTCTATTTTAGGCCTCAAAACATTTTGCAACTATAAAGACAAGAATCCTTCATCTAGCCTCCTTTCCTCCCCTGCCAAACACTTCAGCCGCAAGAAGAAATAGTGACTACTACACCTAGACTGAAATGCTGAATTCATGATGGAGTCCAAACTGTTAGGTGGTAGGAGAAAACCAAGTGGAGAACACTCAACTTCTTTTTCTGTGTTCTGGCTGGGTCCATTTTTATTTCATACCCCGTTGAAAATGAATGACAGGTAAGTATCAAACACATGGGCAGCAGTATGGATTGACCCACAGAACTACTGCATCTGGTCCACTAATGGGCTACCTGAAGTGCAGCAGAGCAGAATTTGGGGCCTTTGGACTCCAGTGGACATGACTATCAGTGGCAGCACCCTCAGCTACACACCACTACCTAAATGTGGCCCCATGCAGCTACACATCTCCAGCTCTGCATCACTGCAAACCCCTGGCTTCTCACCAATGCAAGCCCCCTGGATTTGCACTACCCAAACACAGCTCCATGCAGCCACCTGGTCCTAGGCCCACAGATCCAGCCCAGGAGAAGCCCCTATTGTCCAGATCTGATTCAGGGCCTGGGGTGAAAGTTTGATACCCCTGGCTTACAAAAAATCCTTTTAGTACAATTCTAAAGGAAGGTAACGGGCGCACTTCTCTGCTGAATTAACACCAGTGATAGGGATGAAACTCATTCTGACCCATCTTTGTATTAATGAGGAAAGAAAGAAACTGCAACATTATGAAAAATAAGTCTTCTCTGATATTGACTATATTTAAGAGCAACTGCATATCCACTTGTATCAGCAGCAGCTTAGACTTTTAGTTTGGGCGTCTAAATCACAGAATCCAGTTTCAATCAAACTGGCCTGGAAAAAAAAAAAAGAATCCTGAAATGACTGAGCCTGTGAGTGTATTTAACATTAGGAGGTGAAGACAACTCTCTCCATCCCTTTCTTCCATTCTCCTACCGTAGGACAAAAAGCATGCATCAACAATAGATTCAGAAAACTTTCTGGCACTCAAATACAAGACCCCCAATTCAACACTTATTGCATGATTCATATATATCCATTCCCAAATTTTGATTCCCTGTTGTAAATAGAATACCCGTTCTTGATGCCATTACAGATAATTACTCAGAGGGGAAGGGAGAGACACCAAGATGGTTATTATAACCTTGAAATACAAGCTAGGTGAAAGTACCATAATGTGGATACATAACTGGTTGGATCATCATGCTCAAAGAGAGGTCAACAATAGCTCAATGTCTACTTGGGAAGAAGTATCCAGCAGGGATCCCCAGGGTCTGTCCTGGGTCCAGTATTGTTCAACATCTTCATTAATGATTTTGATCATGGGACTGAGTGCACGCTTAGCAAATTTGCAGATTACAAGTTGAGTGGCGTTTCAGACACTCTGATGAGCAGTTCTAGGATCTAGAATGACTGAAAGGGTGGGGGGGAGAGAGGAAAGTGGTCAGCAATTAATCAGGTGAGATTCAACAAGGACAAGTGCAAAGCCCTGCACTTGGGATAGAATAATTGCATGAACAAATATAGACTACAGAATGACTGGCTGAGCTGCAGTGCTGTAGAGAAGGACCTGGGAGTTACAGTAGACGACAGACTGAATGAGCCAAGTGTGCTCTGGTTGGAAAAAAAAAGAACACAACAGTATATTGTTGGCTTAACAGAAGTGTCACTTGCAAAGCAAGAGAAACAATTCTCCTGTTCTATGCAATAATGGTGATATCTTACCTGGAGTACTGTGTCCAGTTCAAAGTCCCACAATTCACAAAAGGATGTGGACAGATGG
>NW_005841950.1:2802630-2806408 GCF_000455745.1 Alligator sinensis | reverse complement strand
TGATAAAAGTGATTCGGGGCCTGGGAGACAAGACTAGAAGAACTAAGGTTATTTAGTTTGGAGAAGAGAAGATTGAGGCGGGGGGCAGGAGGAAGGATGTGGGATTTGACAGGTCTTCAAAAACACAAAAGCTGATTACAGAGAGGATGGAGTTTGGCTTTTCTCTTTGCCCACAGGGGACAGAACTAGAAGTAATGGGCTCAAGTTGCATCAGAGGAAATTTAAGGTAGGAGATAAGGAAGAACTTTCTGGTTATGAGGGTGGTTTAGCACTGGAACAAGCTACCTAGAGAAGTTGTAGAATTTAGACATTTGGCTGAGAGGGTTTAGTGAGGGATGCTCCCGCCTTGAGCAGGAAAAATATCACAGAAGGATAAAATGATTAGGAAGTTGGAAGAAATTACACCCCCAAAAAATTAACTACCACTACAACAGTAAAGAGGAGGTCTGAATGGAAGTTTGTTGAAACTTTCTGGTTAGAAAATAGCATCTTATTAAAACGGAAACAGTTCACCAGCATGGACTAGTTCCAAGTCAATTGTTATTGGTAAAGGTTCTGACAGGCATGAGATGAACCACAGAAGGACCAACAGCCCAGTGCAGAGGTCAGCAACATTTTCTGGCAGTGGCTCAGAATGACCCAGCTTGGGTCAAAGGTGGGCCAGTGCTAGGACCTGGCTGCTGCTCCTCAGTCATGGCACAGCACAAGCAAAGCTCCCCACTGTAGCATAGCACCCTGCCACCAAACACTGCCAAAACCCCAGCTCTGCATAACAGATTCAGTCCACAGGCCATAGGTTGCCAACCCCTAGTCAGGCACTCACTTGGACTGCAGGAGAATGGCAGAGCAGGGACTTGAATCTAGACCACCAAAAGGCTAAAGGGGTTGACCACCAAGCTATTAATTATTCTGGTGTATGGGTTTTCAACACTAAAGCCCTCAAGAACTTTTAAAAATCTTTAAATTTCCCTGACCCTTCCCTTGGCATTCTTCACCTAGTACCACTTTACAGCTCCGTTAAGTTTCAGCTAAACATTTCAAGAACTTGGTCTATACATTCTTGAAATACATAAATGTTGTGAGGAAACAGAAGTAAAAGGGGTAATACTTAGGGGTGCGCAAAGCGGGCCCTATTCAATTCAGATTTGGCCCAAATCAGGGACAGTGATTTCATTCGTTGATTTGGATCACTGTTCCTGATTTGATTCAGCTAAATTCAAATCTGAAGATCCGATGCCAATTTGGAGAATCAGCGATTCGGACATAGGCACAGCTTTAAAAGTTTTTTCTAGATACCTTGAGGTAGCAGGTGCGGCTCATAATCACTGCAATGCTGGGACGCACAGACCATCCCACAGGAGTGCTGGGGGCCCTCAACGTGCTCAGCAGCAAACCCGAAAGTCGACTTGAAGTACTTCCAGTCCACTTCCATGTCTGCCAGGGAGTGTGCTGGGAGGCCCCCCTGCCTTGGAGATTGGCCACAGGGGGACCCTGGGTGCCCCCCCAGACCCAGGAGGCACCAGTCACTAAGCCAGGGGGCGCAGGCCCCCCCACCCCCAACATGGTTCCTAGCAGACCCGCAGGTGCTACTGGTCCACTTCTGGGCTTGCTGCTGAGTGCACTGGGGACCCCCCATGCTTCTGTGCAACACTCCATGTGCCCCAGCATCACAGCATTCACAAGCCCCTGCTACCTAGAGATATGTTAAAAAAAAAAGATTTACAGCTGTGTCTGTGTCCAAATTGATTCAGAGTGTTCCGATTTGATTTGGAGAGATTAAAGAGTCCTCTCACTCGATTCGGAGATTCAGTCACTGAATTAAATCAGGGCCCAAAGCTTCACACAGCCCTAATAACTAGGAGCAATGGGTTGAAGTTATTGGAAAATTAAGGTTGTGTATCAGGGAAGTCTTTCCCAACAGTGAGACTGATTAGCCTGTATAATTGGTTCCCAAAGGAGGTGGCAAAAATAACTTTGTTTATGGTACAGTATTTAAAACCATCTACACAAAATGCTACTAAGTGTGCAATAGGAAACAATGCTACATTTACTCCCAGAAGACAAGCTAGATGGCTGAAGAGGTGCTTTCTTCGTTAACATCTGAGGAATGCTGCCTCACTGTAGTCAAACACCACTTACCTGTCCATCTATTACCTGTACCCCAGTTTGACGCTCTGCTGCATGTTAGGAAAGGCACTGGGGCTTTGTATTGGAACTGTATGTTGAAGAAAGCTCGGACTAATAAAAACTTGAGTGCTAATAAAACTTTACTCATGACTAGAAACTACAAGACAGCTGTAGATGGTGTCAAGATACAGTTAACAACTGTTTAAAGAAGTACTATTTGCCCATAGCATTTGCCAGAAGGCTTCAAGTTAAAAGGTAGGCTGGCAACTTGAGAGGCTGAAACTTTCAGATGAACATTTCTAACACCTACATTACTGTAAAAGAGGTAAAAAATGCTCCCAAAAGTCCACAAATGTACAATCTTTGTGCACCATGCATGCAGTTTCCTGGGGGGTTTTTAATGCGTATTAAATGTAATGGAGGGAGGGAAGAGAAAATGTAACACCATATTTGGATGTGATCACTCTGGAAAGTACATGGGACCCAAAACTGTTCTCAGCTCAGCATTTTATAATAGCTATATTTCAAGTGCTCCTTTTAAACAGGAAAGTATATAAGCAGCTTCATGGACAGCTGCTTTCAAAGGCAGGCAAAACACACAAAAGCTCATGAATTTTACTGCCTTATAACACAGCACATTTACCAGCATACTAGCATGCACTGAAATCCTGAGGAATTCCTGCTCTTGAAGGCCAAGGGACCAAGTCCGCATAGACTCTCTGTACTACAGAAAGCAACAGCATGATTTGAAGGTCTTAAATCCCATGGATTTATTCTGACAGTTCACAATTTTTCCCTGTTAAGATTCAACTCCCCTTTCCCTGCTTAATCAATCAGTTGCCCCTGGTTATCAGACTGCTTCTGACCTCCAAAATTTAGAAGATAAAGGGTTGGAGAAATGATAGAACCAAGGTTATATAAATGAATGACCTCATTTGTATTATACCAAGCTGATAGATTATCCCCTCTCCCCACACCAGGAACACCTCCCACTTATCTCCTGGAGGAGCAGTGGGTCCCCATCATTAAAGAGGAACATCATACCAGTGCAGAACTCTTTGCTATTGTTTTGGGGTACGATGATCCGTCTGTAGACAATGGGCTCTGATTCCAGGATATTCTCATCATGCCGGTAGCGAGCTGGCTTCTCATTTGGGGTGCTGCGGGAGCGAGTGCCACTCCTCCTCTCATACGTGTCGATCTCCTCAAACACGGCTGCCTTGTCAAAAAGTGCCAGATTCCCTTCAAAATCAAAGTCAGTGTCAGGGAGTTCTTCAATGTCATCCCCAAAACACTCATCGTCTTTGGTCTTCATCTGCCCATTCTTCAGGCCACTCTTCTTGGGAGTCACCTGGTTTGGATGACGGCTACTGGATGACCCTAAACAAGAAAGCAGACAGGATGAAACCTGGGTCACAAATGATAAAGATGTTCAGCCATTATCCATGTTTGATGACCATGATGCTGAGTGACTAGCTCTAGCCCCGTACAGAGGCAGACACTGCGCAGGTTTCCCCACAGAGCACTTTTGATACATCTGAATCTGGCTGACCAGTTACTCCTTCCTTTTTATGATTTATCTTACAAATCTCACCATTGGCACAAACGATGCAACAGGTAAGTACCCACTGGAAAAGAGGCAGAGGCTCCA
>NW_005841950.1:2764762-2802599 GCF_000455745.1 Alligator sinensis | reverse complement strand
AGGGAAAAGCCAGGCTATACTTAAATAATGCATACTGTGCTAATGCTACTGCTTATAGATCATTTCTGACTGGTCTCCCTAGTCTAGCTCTTCTTTCGGTTTACAATGAAGAATTTTCCCCAAAGAGCAACTCCATTACAAAAGCACTTCAGAGTTCATTGTACCTAACTTGAAGCACTGCTGCAAAGCATACAGAAAACGTGTGTGCATAGCTCTGCTCTGATCTGAGCTTTCAGGTCCAATACTGTTAACGTTTGAACTGAACCCAGCAGAAACATTAAAAAGGGCCAGAAAGACAATCAATATGGCAGTAGGCTGCAAGAACTACAAAGAGTATTTGGTGCTACCTCTCAATTACAAGATATACAACCAGAAGGCAAATACAATTGCAAACATTTAGGCTGCCTATACGTGTGCTCAGGGTGGGGGTGGCTGTCTTAGAGAGGTTTCTGGACAGACACCAGACACTTTAAAACAGCTCACCGTCATATATATTAAGCCTCACAGCATTTCAAAGTGGCCATGGGACGCATTGTCTAAAGCTCATTCAATGAGGTTTAGATAGTGCCCCCCATGGCCAGTCTGAAACACATGGGGGTTTAATACACATGACAATGAGGAGATGCTGGAGCATTTTAGTTAAAACATGGAGCAGACTCAATTAATCAAGTCTGCTCCAAAGCATTCCAATTAGAATGTGAAAGATCATGTCTATAGGCATCCTTAAATTGTAAAACTTCCTATGATGTTAAGTTATTTCTCCCCTTCCCTTTGACCTTCTCCTGCCCCAACCAGAAAAAACCAATGCACCTTTCTTTGCTTCCAGAAAGCAACCATGACAACCCTTAACTGCACCTCTTCAGCATTACTAAACTGATTTGAAGGGGTACAGTTAAGGGTTCAAGAACTGGGAAAAGATTTACATTCAACTGCTGCCAACACCTGCTTTATATTTATTTACCAAGCAGCTCGCGTTATTCTAAGCTCCTTGAGAAAAAAAGTATCTTTTGTATGGACTCAAGTACACTGCTGGTGCCTTAATATCATGCCAAATACCAGCTTCCTACCCTCTGACAGCCACCCACTTATCTTTATTAAAAGGAGCATAAATTAATCCATCAATAACAATGTGGAAATTCCCTGACGCTAAAGACATGCCCTGAAATCACCTGTGCCAATAAGCGACAGGGGTCCACTCAGCTACACAAAAGCTGTTTGTTTGCAGAGGAGCCATATCAGCATACTACTGACTAAAAATTGGAGGAACATGCTTGTTTCAGTGGCCTGATGATTTTGGAAGTGTTATTTCTAGATCATCTAATCCAGGGCTGTCCAACTGGCAGCCACCAAGGGGTTAAGCTGCAACCTGGGTGCTGCTCTCCCCAGCACTCTAGCAGCTGCCAGTCTCCAGGCACCCCCTCCACTCTCTGCTTCCTGCCCCTGGAGTTGAGGGAGCGTGAAGCCATAGGACTTGCGGATTCTGCATGACATGGTGAAGGGGTGGGGGGTGAATGCCAACACAGCTCAAAGCAGGGGGAGGAGTGCCCTCCACACCAGTGTGCAGTGTAGCAAAGCATGAAGCACACATGGCATGCAATCAGGGCCAGGGAGGGGAGCTGCACCTGCAGCCCCCAACCACTCAGAAGTTGGGTACACCTGATCTAGTCTGGTCAGGGGAGTTCTCCAAGCAGCCTGCTTTCTCCCTTTCACACCACTGCACAGTTTACTACTTGCCAAGTAGCTACCTTCCAAGACAGGGGAGTCCACATTTTGATGGAGCCAGAGTAGCTTGTAATGTACTGTGGCTTCCTTTGAGGTAAGGAGTGACCATTATAAAGGGGGTTAGCCCTATTTTTCCCAAGGTTATTACACAAGCTCAAGTCCTGCCCTAGATCATCATCTGCTTATTATACCCATCCTCCTCATTTAAACAACTGCCGAACTGCAACATCTGCCTAAAAAAAAAAAGATATCTTGTTGCATTAACTTCTTATAGGTCCTTCATATCTGATCCGTTTTCTTCAAAGCATTAAACAGATAAGCCCTACACACAGCCTGTGACATTGCATGTGCATAGTGAATCTGGATTGAGCTCATGACAAAAGTTCCTTGGCCCCAATCAAGAAACAGGCACATTAGTAACCTGGGGTCAGAGACTGGTGGATGCATCATGCTCAGCCTGACAAGGTCAAGCCACTGGAATTCCCAGCTCTCAATTCCCATGCTCGTTAGGGGTTGGATGCTCCATTTGCTAACACACCACAGTGAGCACTACTTTATTTAGAGCTTGCAGGTTCCATTGCAGCATGTGAAAGTACTAGAAGTTTCAGGTTGATTCCTCACATGTACTAACTCTCTGCACTTGCCAACTACTGCACTGAGAAGCCAAGAATGCTGAGCTGATTTTTGCCAAGATAGCAGTGAACAGAAGCCATATCTAATGGCAAAGTTCACAAGTAGCTCAAGTTATTTACACAGTTGGAAGTCCACTGGTTAAACCCAGAATAGTCTCCACTGCTTACCAACAAGACAGATGGCCATGAGGCAAGTCACCCTCTTTTCCACCCGGGTAATAGCTTTACAGCATAAAGACAGTTTTGCTATGACACACAAGCAAACTCAGCTGGACAACTGCTGTTTGGTGTCTGTGGGTTTGTGATCTTTGGCAGGTTTCTCACTGGAAAACAAAACAGAACTCAAATGCAGTCTGATTTATTCCATGTTTAAAAAAGGATCTGAAGAAAAGCTGGGCTCCTTTTCAAGCTGTACAGCAATTGGGAAAGAAGAGAGATTCTTTGCATTAAAGAAACCTTTGAGGGAGAACAGATTAACAACATGGTTTACACACAGCTAAAAAACTTGAGAAAAGAGGAGAAAGGGAGGCATTCTGAGGGAGCCCCAGCTTAGAGTGCTCATTACCAAGCCTCTTGACAATACTTTGTGTTTGTATTTTTCACTTTAGATCCCTGTAACACATGGACAATACAGGGAGGCATCCAGTTTCCCAGTGAGGCTACAAAGATCTAAAACTAGGCAAATGTGACATGTGAACTCCATACACCAGAGCCTAGTGCGTGAACATGAGATGCAACCCCAACCCAGCCTGCTCCCGTTACTCAACAAGCATTTTATCTCTGTTTCCAGACTCTTCTGAAAACAACTGCATTCTATTCTTCCCCTACCCTGAAAAACAAAGCATGGGTATAGAAGCAGCTCTGTATGGTGGTTCTAAGGGATTGAAGAGGTAGCTGAAGTGGATGAAGTATAAATGCTGACAGAATGGAAAGCGACATTAGAAAGCTGGGAAAACAATAGTTGGAAAAGCTCCCCCAGGCTCCTTTGCAGACATATTGAACACGAGCCAAGATCATGCCCCAGCACAACTAGACACATTGGGATTGTGGAGGCCCAGCCCTTTAATCCATGTTGGTGAATGCCAGCTCTGAAATACTGCTGACCACCACAGCTGGCTCCAGCGTGAAGATTGTGTTACAACCACAACAAACTTGACTTGCATAATTTGTGGTCATCCACACGTCAGAGTTGTGTCCTCACAGGACCTCCAAAAAAGTTATTCTTAGAAAATAAGAATATAAGAGTAAGGCAAGATGTACTAAGCAACAAGCGAATGGAAAGAGGAAGGCAGAGGAAAGTCACAGCTTAGATGTCTCTTTGACGCTGGTCTGCATCTAACCCAAATCAATAGCAACTGAGTTACTCTTGTGAGTGAATGCAAGTTGAGATTTCAACCCAGTTTCTGCCACAGACCTGCAATTCACACATACAAGTTGAACACCCAAGCACAGGAGACTTAGCTGGTACTGACTTTGCTAGGGTACTGTGGTGGGAGGAGGGGAGTGTGTTAGAGAGCGAGCGAGCGAGCGAACTTCTTCATGGTAAGGGTGACCCAATTCTGGAATAGACCTCCCAAGGAGGTGGTGCAGTCCCCAACCTTGGAAGTCTTCATGAGGAGACTGGACAGACACCTTGCTGGGATAATCTGATCTCAGCAGTATTCCTGCCCAGGGCAGGGGGGTTGGACTCAATCTTTCTAGGCCCCTTCCAGCACTTAATTTCTATGACTTCCAGTTTGGTGAGAGGAACTGGGTTGAAATCTCTCAACTTGCATTGACTTGCAGAACAGGTACAGCAATACATGGTGTAGAACAGTAACTCAGTCATTATTGATTGGGGTTAGATGCAAACCAATGTCAAAGAGAGGCATAACTTCCCTCCTCCCACCGCAGTACACTAGGGAAGTCAGTACCAGCTAAGTATTCTGTGCCTGGGTGTTCAGCTTATTAAAAGAGAACAGCATAATGGCACGGTGTCAACTTGGCAGCTCGCCCCACACAGAACAACACAGAATAGCACCTCCCTTGGAAAAGATAAACAAAATTTCCCAGACTTTTACCTCTCATTTATAACAGCCAAGCAAGTGTAAAGTCTCTAGAGAGTTGGCTGCCTTCCTGCAAGTTTCCTCTGGGAGCTTCTACTGCCAGCCCTAGCATGAACGAGCACCGTGCCAGTTTCACACATAAGCCACTGTTGTGTAACCTACGGAGCTGTTTGGTGTTTATTGATTTCTGTCACACAAGCACCATCAAGGGGGAAACTCCTGGCCCTGACTTAGCACGCTAAAGGGCACTGAACGGGCAATGGCAGCTGCTTTAAGCCCAGCTGTTATGTAGCCTAAAGAAAGTTCTTGTTAATGTCTCAGCATATTCGTCTTCCAACTGTCTCCTGCAACCAGCATCATGAAGCATCTCAGCAGAGTGAGGCAAATGTTCTTTAACCTGGTCCCCAATTTCCACAGGAGGTTAACAGTTCACAGGGTTTTGACACATTCGCAAGAAAATACATCATACATATGGCATACATACACTGAATTCAATTAGTTAATAGAGAGGATCCAGGACTGTGTCCAGGGCAAATACAAAAACAAAAAGAAAGAAAGAAAACCAACATTTTTTTAAAGAACAAAAAAAATCTGATTTTTTTTTAAATTTAAAATCAGATTTTTTTGGTCTAATCATATTTTTTAGTTTAAGATGCTTTTTTTTTTTAAACAAGTAAACCTATATATAGTTTTAATTTAAGGTACGTTAAAGCTCAGATGTATCATCACAGAATAGGGATTATAACTTCTAAATATATACTATTTGGAGACAATATATTCAGGTAACTTTTTTAGAAAAGTTGTATAAATAGGTCACAACAGGCCATGGACTATACTAGGGGCCCAATCATGGGGTTCCCAAAGGCTACCCTATAGATTAGTAAAGATGAAAGAAAACCACTTTACCCAATGCACTCAGCACTTAGTCTAGATTCTAGAAGGTCCCATTAAACACTGCAGTAATGTTTAGTTTCAGTTCTCAAACTCTGGATTTGTCTCTCCAGAGACAACATCCTTGTTAACAGCAGTATATCGAGATGAGAGAGAACGGACCCGATTACCTACCCATCAGCCCTATTGTGTCTCTGCAAGGTTGTGTACACAGTCAAGCCTTTACCTCTCTAAAAGTGCAAAGTTTCAAGAAGTTAAATGAATAAAGGATATCAAACAAAAAGAATGCACTTTTTGTAGAAAACTATGATTAAGTTGAGGCTTCCTGACTAGTGATTTAAAAATCATGTTTTAAAATAGATTTGATTTAAATCAAATTCACCCTGACTGTGTCTAGGCAAAACTCTGGCAACTGAAAACAGATACAACTTTATTCTGTTGCATAACATCTGTCAATATTACACTCAAACATATCTTAGTGTTTCATTATTTTTCAGAGAGTTTTAGAAATAGAAAAAAAACCCAACAAAACACTCCCCCCCCCCCCCCCCCCCCCCCCACAACAGCCCTACACTCACCAGTATAAGATATGACACATTACTTTGCAGGCTTGTATTTACAAAAGGACATTGAAACCTTGCTTTGAATTGAAGAGATTCAGCACCCACCAATTCCAAATGGCAAACGGATGCAACTAGTACGTTACCTTCACCAAAGCAGCAGCAGATTTCAGCTACACTACACTAACTTATATTAAGCAAGCTTTAAGAGGAACTTTCAGAAAGATGTCTAGGGTTAACTTTGATTATGGACATGTAATTAAGGAAAATCCTGGAAACTTGCTAATAGTATGATCCAAGGCTATAGAAAGGAAATGGAGGAAGCACCAAACAAAGCATTTAGAGCCAGAGAGATTAACGTACAGGCAAATCTTCTGGCCAGGGGAGGATTAGGTGACCTAACAGGACTTATGCATCTTGGACTTTTGAGTGTTAAAGGAGGATAAAACCAGAGAGATGAAGTGTTAAAGAGTTCTGCTTGAAAGTGCGTTTCCATTAAAATTCAGTTACTGTAATAGAGAACTTGCAATTCCTTTAGAGTATTCCAGCTTTTGGAGACGACATCTCATATCCAGATATGATATTTCTGCAGGAAAGCTCTTTGATCTGTCAACTCAAGCTTAACTTAACTTTAGCCTTGTTTCGTTCTATAACGGAAACATTCTGGGTGCATATTGATGCTTTAAGGAACATATAAAAATGAGGGAAGATGCAGAACCTGGGGCACATCAAGTGATGAGAACATGCAGCACATTGGCACAGCATAAAGTGCTGGTAGAATATTTTTATAAACAGAAATAGAATAATGGGTGCTCGCTGTTATGAAATATGTTGATTACATACTTATGTAATCCTACATAGTGGAGTGGAAAGGAATAAAAGTAAATATGAAACCACAATTAATGTCTGGGGAAGAGGACAGTTTAGCTATAGTTGCATAAGGAAAATACAGTAGAAGAATTTCTAGACTCTCAGCATTTATTTTCGTAGACTTTTAGTAGGCCAAATTAAGGTTGGGTGAAAACTTTAAAACTCAAGTGAGGCGAGACAGAGACACACAGACAGATTATAGGCCATGACTGGAATAATTTGTTCCCATATTTTTCAAATATTTGATGTAATGAAGTTGTAGAGTATAAATTTTTAAGCCATTATTTTGACATGACTGTAGTCTACTTGGAACCTTAACTCCTCATTAAGGAAAGATGCTGTTTATGAATTTCCTGTCTGTTTCAAATCAGGATGGAACATAAAAGCTGTGGGACAAAGCCTGACTCCCTTAACTCTCACAAGGTCCAAATGGGGACTTCCCCTGCAAGCTGAAATGCAAGGATAGGGGATTTACACTTTGACAAGTTGAGAGGAAAAAGTAATGTTTTGAAAAAAAACAGACAATTACTGCCTTTCCCTCCGTTCTCCACCCCAGTCCCCCTGCACATTGGGTTTGCGACCATGCCTTCCATTATCTCTTTGCACTCCTGCCCATTCTGTACAACACTCCATCTTTCCTCGATCTCTCCATTCCATCTATATTCCTCTGCACAAGCCTAACCCATGCCTCTCCCAAATTCCTGAGCACCCAACAACCATCACATCTCTTCAGTAACCTCAAGACACCTTTTCCATGCCTTCCATTTGCCATTTTGCGTTCTTGCTGCTCCCACTCCATCAAGAATGGTCCTGTACTGAAGCATGCGACTCAAAGCTACACCTCCAGCCTCTTCTCACCCAGCCCACTATCAATTTTGAAGGCCACTCTGGACAGGTGCACTTTTAAAGCAGGTATCTGCCAACAAGCCACATGTCAATAAGCCTGTAGGTCACTCAATGACATCATAAAAGTTGGTTGAGCAACGGGATTTGAACTAACTAGTATGCCTGAAGAGTTATGTTCTGTTACTTGCCATATGTAAACATTAATAGCCACAGGTACCATTCATGCCCTTATTCAGCAAAACATGTAAGAATACATCTGGCTTTTGAGTAGACACAAGAATCAATAGTGTTAATGATCTCATCCATTGCTCCTCTTAGTACAGCTAAAAGCCAGCACTAAATCACATCAACATTTAAAGAAAAAGTAGCAGGCAGGTTTAAGATATACGCTTCCCACATATTAAAAAGACACCATATCTGATAGCTTGTATCACTTTCCCAAATGCTGGCGGGGGAAGAAGAAAATTATTTCCATCACCAGTTTAATTGACATGTTAGTTATCTGCTTAAAGGGGGGGGGAATTATGCAGCAGTAACTTGGAACCAGGCTGACAGCCCAGGCTAAGGAGCTGCGAAAGCTACAGGCTGGTCAATATACTCACAGGAGTTATGTCTCCGACGGAAGCCTTTGGACGCATTCAAGGATTCCACATGTCGGTCCATGTAGCTCTTGGAGCACTGCTGCTGTTGTGGGGAGATGACGACATCTTGATTCTTCATGTCTGTTCTCCTTGGGATGTTCTGTGGGGCACTGCTGGAAGCAGTGGGCTTCTTCAGCATTTTGCCGGTGCCATTCTGATTGGTACCCACTTGGCATCCAACTCCAGGGATACCCAGTTCAGTCTGCTGCAGATCCCCATACTGCCTGATCTCTCCAGGACCTGGAATCTCCAGAATTTTTAGCTCTGTAATATCACCTGCCCTGAACACAGGAAGAGAGAAAGACCAAAACAATACGTGATTTAGTACCGCCATCCAGTTCTGTAAAAATTAAGCTCTTCAAGGAAGAGTGTGTATGTATATATGTGCATGTTAATCTCTGCATTATCATCAGAAAAAGACAACACTAAAATCAACTTCCATACTCCAAAGAACACATACTTTGAGGTTACTTCAACAAAAACAATTCTGGTTCTTCAAAGAAGGGAAGCGGGTATTATCTTGCTGGTTCCATGCCTATTTACGAGCAAGGGAAAACAAAGTTAAGACAGAAAACTTCCAAAAGTTTACCTCAATGGTTCTGTTCCTAAATAGAATCAATCGGGCTGGAAGGGACCAGAAAGATCATCTAGTCCAAACCTCTGCACAAATTCAGGATGGTTATTCCAAAACAAGAAATCATGCTTTTGACTCACTGCAATAAGTAGCAGATGGCTTGGCAGAAATCAGCTCGATTTAAACAGATTGTGAAACGATAACCATGCTATATTTAATCTTGTTTCAAGTTACTACCTTATTTAATGTTTTTATTGAGGGCAAAACCCAAATATTTCAAACACATGCGAGAAGAATGGCACATGCAAGCTCTTTTAAAGGCCAGAACAGCAAAGCAGGATTGGAAATTCACCCCAGGTACATATAATCAAGGAGCAATATAAGTTGCTAACTAGCATGACTGGAAGGAGTTGCTATAAGATACCGTCTTTGACTGCAGGGTTGTGCAGAATAATAAGGATTCACAAATCAACTAACTAAGTCTACTGGGGAACAAAATTATCAGATGATTGTTTAATCCTGCAATATACAGAGATAACAGGTGGCGGGAAGTGGGAGCTAATTATTTTTATTCTCCTTCAGAAACAGAAGTATGATTTGGAGTGCAGAAGATACTGTTGTTCTTGTGCAGTTATTTCACAACAGCTTTTCACTTGTTCATTTGGGATGCTGTTGGCATACCTCCACAAGCTGTACTGATTGAATTCAGAACTAAAGAACAAGACTTCTGTGCTGAACAAAACAGATTCTGTAAGACATACCTCAAGAGCTACCTAGATGGAGGAAGGGAAGTGGCAGAAGATAAGAGACCTAAAAGATAAACGTGGAGTTGGAACCTTAAAATGGATTTATTTTTGAGTGAGTTTAAAGTAATCCAATGCTCCATTATCATAATTTTAAAAAGGAAAAACATTAAACTTGCTATTGACAAAAAAGCCTAAGTCTGATGTAACCACAAGCTGAATAATAGATAACGCACCCATTTTCGTGGCTCCTACAAGCCTGCTCCAACTGTGATCTGCACTTGCATTTACACTAGAACTCAGAAATAACAAAGTCAGAATTGGAGTTCTTTTGCATTCCATCTACAGGCTAGCAGAAACAGAAGAGGTACTCATTATCCATAGTAATTATCAATTATAACAAGGCTGGAAGCAAAAAAGCTCAACTCTGGCGAAATGGAAAGCCTACTTGAAAGCAGCAGAGGAGAAGGACACTAACCTGAAGGTGACCTCTGGCACAAGGCACTTGACCCCATTATGGAAAGGCCGAGTCAGGGAAATGGTCTGGCTGACCTGATCCACAGCTGACACTCGTCCTTGATAGACTCCCAGGCTTTCTCCACAGTTAATTGACACAATGCTTCCAAGCCAGTCTGTAGCCATGTTTCTGGCACGTGATCACTGTAAAAACAAAGACAAACAGCACTGGATGAAACAACAACAACAAAAATCAGGAGACTGACAAACTTAATTAGCTTCTGCTTTAATCCATTCCAGGATCCTGTTCATGACCTTGTCCATTATTTTCTTGGCTGTTCTCGCTTAGCAAGGTGGAAATAATACCTGTATAAATTGTAAGATCGAACTTAGAGAGCACAATACCCTTGCCCATATGTTTGTATGTGAAGCAGCTAGCACACTGTCGTTAAAATGTGGATGTTGGATAAATACCTAGTCTCACACAGCTACATCACACTGCAATCTAACGAGTAACTTTTGGTAACCTATTTTAAGACTCATAAATACTTCCAGTAGCAACACCTATGCTCAAGGGTGTTCTAGTTAAACTCTAGCTCCTGCCTACACATGTTCTCCCCAAAGCCTCAGTCAAGTTTGTATTTGCTTCCTATTCTAAAAGATCTATGTAGCAATGTTGGACAGAAAGGTCACCGGTTTTACAACAGATGAGTAGCTACTGATGGGTACATTAGTGCCTGTCAAAAGCCTTCAAGAAGGAAAGAGAAATAGGACAGTCTTTATCCTAATAAAGGGAATAGCACAATTCCCTGATTTTAGTGGGAGGGATCAAAATGTCAACAGTAAAGTATTACTATTAATGTTATGATCTTTTTGTTAAAATATCCCAACAACAGTATTTGTTTCAAAGGATGCACATTCGGGGGGGAAAAGCACATTATGTTTGATCCAACAGAATTCTCTCACCTCACAGTTCCAGTGTCTTGGATAAGTACAATTTTGAACTAATACTGTACACTACAAAGTGACTGTGCTTTGCTCTGAATGCATAATTACTACTTTCTCCAACAAAAGACTACCACGTGCACAGCTGTTTTAGCTGATACAAGATTATCAGAGAAGAGGGAAATGGAAGAGACTGTTACAAAAAGTAGCTCCTGTAAAGCAAGATAGAGAGCTTAGCGAGGATTTTATTAGCCAGTAAAGTGCCATCACACTGGACATTAGCCAAAAAGGCACATCTAATACGTGACAGACCGAGATCAGGTAGCAAACATGTTTAAATTACTTAAAAGCTATGATAAACAGAGCAACCAAACAAATAAACTTTGAATCTCCTGGCCTCTTTTTACTTGTCTTTACATTATTTAGATAATCAGTTTATGGGGGACAATGTTTGGGACTTATTTTTTTAAAAAAAAGGAATCCTGAGAAATATCAGAACAAAGAAGAGGAGAATGAGCAAAGTGGAAGGAGTAGAGTTATCTAGAAGCTGCACTTAAGAGCTTGCAACCGTCTTTAATGAGGAAGAATGACAGACCAGGCAGGAAACAACAAACCATATACATAAATAAAGGCGGAAGAAGAGACAAGAGAAAAGGCACTCATGAAATCCGAAGACAGAGGAGAGGGGGAACACCGTTTACCACATAACATGCACCTTTCCCTCACAAGTCAGCTACTCAACATTGAAGTGTGCATTTTAAGCAAGAAAGCTGGTTTCTTTGCTAGAAAAGGAGCACTTCTGGAGGCACAATGCATGTTGCGTAGGGCATTTGTGTCTGCTCAGCAAACCCAAGGGACAGAGTCCTGTGTTAACTCTCAGTCACAGCTTTTGGGTGAGCACTGTAGCTTGTGCCCAAAGCAGCCAGGGAGTTGCTGGTAATACCCTGATGAGGTTTGTGATGTGGAAACAACAGTTTACTGGAACTTTTATGAAAATGACTTACATAAAAGCAGTAACAGTCTTGTCACTGCCCTTCGCAAGAGAGTCTGGGGCCTAACCTTATGTGACAGAGTGAATCCTCCGAGAAACAGTGTCCAGGAAGTGTGGCATCACAAGAGACAGTGTGCCACACCAGAAAGGTCTGCTGGTCTTTTTTAAAATTGACTAGCACCTCTTTAAGCCCTAAACACTGTAGTACTGAGGACTCAGTAGTGAAAGTGACTACCCCAAAATTAAGCTGATTTGAGCAGGGAGGGTGCTGGCTGTCAAGCAGTACTAAAAAACAAAAATAAAATGATATTTGTCATTGTTTGCTTTTTATTTGTAAATGTTCCCTTATTAATTACCTAAGAAATTGAAAGTCATAAAGAAGTGCTTGTACTGTACAGTTTAGATAGAGAAATATTAGGGGTCCACCTATAGAGATTTTTTGGGCCGATACCAATGACCGATTTTTAAGGAGCCATATTGCCCGATACAGATCCAATTCCGATATGCAGCCAGGCAGCTTGGAGAGCAGCATCAGGCTGGTAAGTCTATTAGGGTGGACAGGGCCAGGGAAAGGAAGAAGGGGAGGGGGCAGGGGGGGGGGAGGGGGGGGAAATGGAGGCCCCCCTCCCCCACCCCGTGGTGAGGGAGGGAGTGGAGGAGGGACTGCTCAGTTGAGGTGGGGCAGGGTGTGGAACAGAGCCACGAGTAGCTCATCCAGGAGGGCACGTGGGGTGAATGCAGGGCAATGCTGGTCTCTTCCCGGGGGGGGGGGCGGCACTAAGCTGAGCTCTGCTATGCTGCATTTGGGGCAGGCGGCAGCAGTGCTGAGAGAAATGGGGGGGGCTCCAACCACTCCAAAATTCGCAGTCCCTGGCCCCATCCCACAGGAGCAACCTATCCCACCCTGTGTGCAGGTCTGGGGGTACACCCCCCCATGCCCTCGCAGGGTGCGCACAGCTGTGGGAGCCGCCACCTCACCCTGTCTCTACATCCCCTGGACAAGCTGTTTGTGGCTCTGTCCTTTACCCAACCCCAGCAGAGTAGTGCCTGCCCCAGCCCCACTCCCTCCCCCAACAAACTTACTAGTCCGACACTGGTCTCCAACCCTCTAGCTTGTGTTCCTGGCCACATGCATGCTGCTGCTGTGCACATGCAAGGGCCATTTATTAGCCAAATTTTGCCTGATGCAGCCAATAAAGAGCTGATTTCCAAAACTGTCAGTTTTCCCTATATCGGTGCCAATCTGATATGGAACTGATGCATCAGTGCACCTCTAATAAATATCCCATTTACACATCAGCAACAATTTATTCAGTCTATACAGAAGTTTTGTCCAATCCCATGATTTGACTTAGAAAAAAAGAGATTGGTGCTAGTGTCTCCACTGAACAACTGACTGTCTGTGCTTTTTAAAAGTACAATTCCTGTGTTAGAGATAAAGTTGTTCCTATTCATATAGGAATAATTCCATACTTTTTGTCTGAAAAAAAAAAGGTTTAGAAGAGACAGATCAATTACTGATCCATGAAGGGTGATAAAACTATTACTGTGTAATTTGCAATATAATTACCTATTTCCCCTGTGACTAAAAATAAGCCTAGCTTATTTCAACTGTAAAGTGGGAATAGTATTGGTCATACAGGCTTAGGGGCAAGATAGTCTGTGTTCATACAGTACTCTGGGTATGTAAAGAGCATCAAGATAAGTATGTCAGTAAAAGTTTTAAAAGCTAAGTTATCCCATGGAAAGTCAAACTCTGCTTTGCCATCTGGGCTGCAATTACTTAAGACCACCAAGAGCCAGCCGGGCTACCCGAAGTGCTAGCTGTGCTTTAAAGATAAATTGTTACCGAAAGCCATTTTAAATCAAGCCAACTTCACTGAAAAGGTACAGAAAATGATTTGGTGCTACAGCAGAATAACAAGCCTCAAGATGGATTTAGGCAGTGTTTACTAGTATTGAGAACTGCCAGTTCAGGAGAATCCACCACTGACAATTATGAGTAATGGCTCAGTACAGGTAGAGGTCAAGGGTCTACTCCCTTTCCTCTTATTTTAGCACATGAAGGCTCATAAAAATTGCTCTTCTAGACCAGACCCAAAGTCAGCTACTCTAGTAGTACTCTCCCTCCCAAAGCAGCAGACATCAGATGCTTCAGAGGAAGGCGCAAGAAGCAGAGGCAGGTGCAAGACAGTACGTCCCGTCCCGTCCCACCCCTGCCCCATCTACCTCTCCTCTCAGCGTGAAATACTGAGAAACTGGACAGCGCTGACTTAAGCTGTTTCTAAGCAGCTGGGGGCCGCATGCCAAGGGCAGCATTGGTAGGGGCTGTGGTGTGCACGCATGACCCCTGCTGCACCGCACGCCCCCGTGGGTGCCTCCCCCCACTGCTGCACCGCACACTGCAACCCCAACCCCACACGCCCCAACCACACACAGCTCCGTGCCCCACACCGCGCCCTGCCACAGTGGCAGGGCACAAGGTAGAAGCTGGAGGATGGAGGAAGCGCTCTGTGGCGGCCAGAAGGATGTTATGGCAACTGGTGCCAGGTGGGGGCCAGGGGCTGCCAGAGGCCACGAGTGGGACCGCCCCGGCCTCAGGCTCTGGATGCAACGCCCACGGCTCCTCCCCGCAGCGGCGGTGCCTCCAGACCTTCTGGCATCCAAGCGTCACTTCTTCCCCAAACCTCACGACGCTTCTTTTCCTCACACGTGCCAATGTGCTCGGCTTCCTCAGCGCCCTGCACGGCTCGCCCCAGCGCTCCCGCGATGCGGGGACAGACGCAGACAGATACTAACAGGGCCCAGCGACACCCAGCACAAGCGGCTCCCCTGGGGCTGGTCCCCGTGAACGCGAAGGAGGAGACGCCCCCCAGCCGGACCCGTCCGAGGTGAGGATTACGCAAACCCGGGGGGACAGGAAAGACCCTGGAGCCCGAGGAAGAAGCGAGGCTGCTGCAAGGCGTTGGCCAGGCTCCTTCACCCGGGCGGGGGGCTTACACAAGCCTGAGCCCCGACGGCCAGGGCCAGGGCCACCCCCCAGGAGCCCTCCGGCCCGGGAAAGGCCAAGGCCAAGGCCAAGGCCAAGGCCAAGAGGGGGGAGGGGCCGCGCCCGAGTCCCGCCACTCGCTCCCCGCCTCTCTCACCCGCTCCGTAGCAGCCCCGACGCACACCGAAAACGTCTCCTGTCCGCCGCGCTGCGTCGTGCCGTCACTTCCGCCTCCGCCGGAACTCCAATCCGAGAGCACCAACCCTAACCCCCACCCTATCAACCCGGGGTGGGGGGGATACTCTAGCCGCCAATCGGAGCTTAGAATAACGCCGCCACCACCTCATGGGCTCGAGAGGGTCGGTGTGCGCATGCGCAGAAGTCCAGCGGCTGCGGGCGGGCGGTGTCTCTACGCACCGCGCTCAGCTGCAAGACCCCTCACAGCCCCCACAGAGCCACGTGGCACAGGGAGTCTTAGTGTAGCGCAGACTCCGGTACTTGCCATCCTGTGGCCTGCCGGTCAGGTGCTGAGGGGGTCGCTCAGTGCAGTGGGGTCACCCCTCCCCGCTCAGCGGGCATCACTGAGTGCCCGTGGAGGGGAAGGCGCCAGCGCCGTGGGTGCGGAAAGGGCTGGCATCCACCAAGGGATGAGCGAGCCCGCCTGGCGCCTGCTGCTGGGCTCGGCACCCTGGGCGCGAGGAGGGCGCACCTGAGGGGCACGCGCTCCCCAAGCAGGGGCTCCCTGGCTTTCACGCGGGGCAAAGAAGCAGCCTCCTGGCGCCTACGCGCAGGGCTGGGACTCGACCAAGCCTCCCACCGAAACACCACGGGGCACCCGTGTCTCCGCAGGCAAGGCGCCTCTGATTTGGTAGCCTCGTTGCACAGCTACACACGCAACACGTTTCTCGTAGCCCCGCGCTTTAGCAAGGCTGAGCTCGGCCTAGTGACTAAAACGGTCAGCTGCCATCTGGTGCCCTAGAAAACCATCGCGTTCAGAGCAGAAGGCAGGGTGCTCACGTATTAGCCCATTACTCACTCCAAAAACAAGTCCACCCTACTTCCTTAAACTCAAACGCTCCTTAGGCCTCATAAATCGCGCCCCTTCCCTTCCCGTAAGGTTGGCTCACCACCCACTCTATTAAAGGAATTTGTTTTCTAGTCACGGCCGGGCCACGCAGGCTGCCTTGGAAGTGATTTAAATGAAGCAAGGCAACATTTTTATTTTCACGGACACATTGACCTGTTAACGAAGGGGATTTCATCCCCTGCTGCATGAGAAATAAAATGGGCTCATTCTGCTTTGAGCAGGGGGTTGGATTAGATGTGACCTCCTGACATCCCTCCCAGCCCTCCCGTTCTGTGACTTTATTACATCACCATTATTCTGGGAACTCTGGCTGGACTGGGTTGACCGTAAAACACGAGAAAGCGATATTCCTACTTTGGGGCCATGAGCTTCTGGGTCAAGAACACCAGTGTTTATTGATGTATTGTTTCATGAATTTATCATAATGTGTTTGTGCCCGAAAGCTTGCAACTAAAACATTTTTTTTTTTTGCAAAAATCTTGGTCTAATAAAATATATCATCTCTACTACAAGTCCTGATTGCCTTTTCAGTACACATTTGAGGTTGTGCCTGAACTGGCCCAAAGAATCGTCTTTCACAGCAGCTTTTATCACTGCCTGTAATGCAGGTTCTGAATTTCTAGCTTCATTTAATATTGGGAGTTCTGCCATCCCAAAGCCTGCCAATCTGGCCTAGATTTATAGTGTTGTTGATGTTAAGGTCAGCTACACATGGAATAAGCTTCTAAGACTTTTCTCATTCCATTGTTTCTGGAAGTTCTCCAAGTCTCACCCAATGTTTTATGAAATGCACTGGAATAAGAGGCTCTAGCTGCCACATCCTACCCTGTATAAGTAGGTGTAGCAAAATTCCATGTATGAGTGGGTACAGGGCACATCTACCAGCTGTTACACATAGGTTGGGTATAATTATTTCAAGCTTATTTGGCTGCTGTATCTGACTCCCAGATAGAAGTGCAAGATTAGAAAATGCATTACAATTCTCGCTCATGGACCAGCAAGAATCAGAAAATAGAGTTTTTCGGTTGCCAGACATGCCCAACAACCACAACTCAGGTGCAGGAATAGTCTGTCACATGAGAACACTGGGGAGCGGACCAGATTCAGAAACATTTTACCCCTCATTTTTCATCTCAATTTTGGAGAGGTATGGATTAAACAGAACCTAGGTTTTGTTTAGATTTTGTTTTGCAGTAACAAAATCCCACTGATGACCTTGCAAAATGAACCCCAGCTTTTGCATATTACTAGCCTCTCATCTTTCTATCAGATTTTTCTTTATAAAATCCCTGTCATCTCTCTGTTCCCCTTCATTTTTATTAAAATCAACCTTTTGATTGACGGAGTCAGGAAAATGACCATATCTTGTTTTGCTCTTAATTTTCTAAACAAAAAAAGCTGTGCACTTTAGTTGTGAACTTGCTGATCTTGCCAATTTAAAATTGAGCTTCTGACTGTATAAAGAACAAAATGATTACAGTAGCTGAATTAACCGTGGTAATAAAGGTCATTGTGGAATAGATTCTCTGACCTTCTAAGGGGACACGTTATTTCATCTAGCCATTTAAGAAAGTGATTGCAAAGACACCATCCTCCAGCTAATTTAATAAAATGCCCATATGCTACATATAGGTTAGTGATGTACTATACTCCAAATGAATCATTCTATATGCCCTAGTTCCTATTAAACTATCTTCTATTTTGGAATATTTTTTTCTGTTGAGTAATTAAAATCTTAATCTCTTTATATTTATTTTCTTTAGTTGACTTTCCATCACCCTCTCCTCAGTGCAAGGAACTAGGGCATGGTTTCTGTAACATTTTTGTTTAAGTTTAAGCAGCAAACACTTCAGGCAGTAATCAATATTTGCTGTGTATTCAGTACTTAATGAATTGTTTGACCAGCTGTAAGGAAAAAAAAATCCAAAATATTGTTTTTAAATTAGCAACTGTTTGGGTTAGTAAATCATTTGCTAATTCATCCCAATTTTTTGCAAATGAGCTTGTGAACTGTTAGGGTGGGTTGTCTGAAATCTGTTTTCTTCAATTTCTAATCCATTTATGGAGCTGTTAGTCCATAAACTGCAAAACTTTACTTTGATGTTAGCCAAATGCTTATGCACCATTTTACATTGTCAAAATAGGACTTCTGTGGTTGACTTCAACAGACATTCTTCCCAGAAGTACACTTCACTTTGAGAGGAATGTGCTTCCTGGCATGCATTTTCAGTTGAAAAACCAATCACACTAATCACGAAGCTAGGCTAGCTGAGAATTATTGGAGTATGTGATTAAAAGGCTTGCCTCTTCAGCAAGGGAGACATCACTGAAATATTCAAGCTTTGCTATTCAACTAGATGTAGAACCAGAAAAACTAAAAAGCCTAGAAGTTATGGACTTGTGATATCCAATAGTAATTTCCAAGCATCACTGCATGGATGCTACTTTAACTATACATAGGATCTTATTTCCTACAGCACAGTAGAAGAAGCATTTCCCATTCTTTACACTGAAAGGGAATGTTCACTGCCTGTTTGAGGCAACAGGTGCTTTCACTGAAGCAGCATCTGTTTTAACAAGTTTAGTAGCTTTGGCTTGTTAGAGAACCCATATGGGCTCTGAACAAGTCCATACTCAAATGCTAATTAATTTGTACTAATTACTTTCAAGTATGATAATTCTATCAACCGGTAGATTTAAGAAGTAGTGCATATATAATTATATCCACAAAATTATGTGCAAGGTGAACAGCAAGGTTGCTTATGCAAGATCCCTAGAACTGTATGCACAAAGTTAGGTATGTATTTAAGTGCATGGGAGAAATCAGATTCCCACTGGTTCTTCTCCTTGTAGCTTGGTGGTTGATGGCTTAAAAATGATATTTCACGGTTTGCTTTTTGGGAATTGGCCAACCATGGTCATGCAATCCATATTTATAGCCAAATTCCAGTCGCTAGTATGTTGTGACCATTTTGAAAAGGAAGTTATGAAAGGAGCTAAAGTAACAGTACCCAGAAATATAGAAATAGAGAAGTGAAGTTGCAGTCTAGAAACACATGCATAATTCGGGGGGGGAGGCTGTTTCAGTACTAGACAGGAAAGCTTGGACAAGTTTCTGAGAAGCTAACATACTCCAAGAAGGATCCTGTTAAAAAGAAATTGCCCCTCAACTATGGACAAGGCTGTTTTACACTAACAGAGTACTATTGATCTTAATAGTCTTACTCCCGATTTTCGTGCAAGCAGGAGCTGGATGGGGACATGGCTCTGATCCACAGAGGGTCAAAAATTCTCCACCGATGGCAGTAGGTACTGAATTAGGCTTGAATATAGTTAAAGTCTCTCTATGCATAGAGAGAGCCTGAGCCTGCCTTGTTGAGATCTATAAAAACCAGACAGTAGATTAATCTGGATAGAAAAAATGTTCATGCCAAAACCTTGAAAATGAAGGAAAGAGCAATAAATTGTCACTGACACTATTAACATTTTTCCTATGGCACATGGGTATAAAGACAAAAAATCAGAAGCATCTCTTATTTTTTATTAGGGTTTATTATCTCAGATTTTTCCACATGTAGTCCTTAGAGACTATATGAAAATGTTTCATACATATGGCATTGCACACAGTACAAAATAAGCAAGCAGTATATGTTCATTTATAGTTAAAACATAGCTACAACATTTGCATTCCTACAATCTTTACCTTTATTAGTCTGAATACATACATCTCTATTGCTAGGTCTCTTTAAAACCATTAAAAAAAAAAGGCAGCAATATGTAGATGGAAGGCAAGTAGTCCTTTATTTCCCCTCTTATTGCCATTTTCCCTTTATTGTCATCACTTTGGACTTGTGATTTTCATAAGGCTTATTGTTTAATGAATAGAGCTACCTGTAATTAGTAAAAATATCCCAAATTCATGAACAACAGCACCAAGATGTTTGCTGTGGACTAACAGCATTGTTGTTTACAAGTATCCAGATAACTCAGTTCTATTAATGACAACTGGCAATTCATTCACAAGTCAGTTCAATGAATGATCATGCTCAAGATAACTACTTCAGGAAGAAGCAGCACCATGCAACTTGGCTAACCGCACACCAGTGGATATTTACCTCTGCTTCACTGAGAAGTCCTCAAACATAGAATTTCACACGACAAGTTACGCTGACAGAGCACAAAAAGTGAATTTCCACATAGCATGTGGAGTTAAAAGCAAAATGAGTTTGCAAACTGCTCATCATTTCAGACTCATGCAACTATTTGTGAGAAAGTTGGTTAAAGTTTTGCCTCAAAAAACTTGAGGCAAAATGAGTTGATACATACTTGATAGCTGTTCTCATATGCCACATATCCAATTTGATCGTGAATAAAAGAACTTGCACAGCAGTAGCCAATTGGTTACATTTCAGAGACAATCCCTGGTACTTCAGTGTGACAGCTACTATTATTGCTTATTCCAGACTAAGGCACACATTAAGGCTACCAATCATGACACTGGTATTATCTGGGACGTTGAAACACTACCCACTATTAAGACCTCCCACAAGACCAGCAGTTATGATCAAAGGACCTTAGTATAATCTTTGTTGTGCGTTTATATGGGTAACAATAATGAAGTTACTTAATTGAGGTATGAGAAGTCAGTACAAGGCAAGCTCCTCAGGGCATACTAGGCAGGATTTGCCAGCCCTTGAGTCATCAACAATAGTCTTTATCTGCTGTTATGCATGAGCTCTCAGAAAAAACATTAGATATGAACAAGCCCCCAGTGAACGAGCACAGAAAGATAGCCCCCGTTTATTCCATATTGCTTTCCTGTAGAGAAGATGTCAGCCCTCAAATGGTCTTGGTGATTCCAGAAGGCAAACTCCATATTGTAAAATGGTATGTCCCCTTTCATGTCCCAGCAGTGAGGAAGTGCAGCTCACTCAAAGCTCTTATTTGGGAAACGCTGCTTAATCTGGAAGTACTCATACTTCTCGTTTTTCATGGTCAGTCCATATTGAGGTGTTATGTCTACCTTCTGTCCATCACATACGCTGAACTCCAGTTGCTGGAGCAGTGTGGCCAAGAAGAGGAAGATCTCCCACCTGGCAATGGACTCACCAATACACCTCCTCTTCCCCAAGCCAAATATCATCACTTTGTCACTCTCCACCCTGTTAATTTCTGTCCCTTCAGCATTGAGGAAACGCTCTGGGTTGAAAGCAGATGGCTCTTTCCAAAGTGTTCTGAAACAAAAAAGAGGGGAGACACCTGAGAATACCATTGTATCAGTCTCTGAAGCAGTAACTAGAAGTCAAGCATCTCAGCTGGGATAGCATCAAGACAGAGAAACATTGGATACTGAAGTTAAACACTGCAAAAGCCTTTACCACTCAGTGGCAGCCTTACCATCAATGCAAGACTCTGCAAGTCAAGCCACATTAAACTGTCTGTTGTATGCAAGCAGTAGCTAGTTTTCCAGACTCAGTCTGCATTACTCCCTTAAACATCTGTGCAATTACCAACATTGAATTTAAAATTATTGGATATAGGGACCAGAGTGTCTAGACAACCTCAGCTGAAGGGCGACCAAGTGAATGGACTCAATCTAAGAAAGAAGAGTTAACACTGGATGTCTCATAATTTGAGGCCTTTATGGCAGAACCAATTGCTCTTCAAGATCTGACCCACTCTAACCCCCTTACTCCTATGGGTGCAGGGCTAGTCACATGAATTGTTCCAATGACTTCATACATGATTAACTGCTCAAAGGCCTAAGTCATTCAAAGGCTGACCCATTAGTAGGAAGGAACCCATTTTGCTTCTGTTCCAGTCAGTGGCAACAGACTTACAGGGTTGGATAAAGAAAAGCTTTAAGACTTTCTTCAGAACTGTGCTATTCATACATGCAGATATCTTGCATGCAGTATTCTTGAGCTCGTTCTTTAAATGTAAGACCACATCTGGCTTAAACAATTATTTTGCTGGTAAACCTGGATTAGCTTCTCCCTGGAAGCCATGATTTTGCAAGTCCCAGTAGGTGCACATTCATTACAGTACTATCATAAGTGGATGGGGTGAAGCAGAAGACCCAGATTTGAGTGCTTAAAAAAGCTGCCTACTTTGGATTATTAGGAGGAACTTCAGGTCAACTGAATTATTCGCATTTAAAGTAAGAGAACTGGACTTACTATTTAGTGCCACACAGAACTTCCTCAGAGAAGAGTGCTTTTCCCCTGAAACAGATACTTCAGCCTGCTTACAATCTATACCTATTGACCAATATGATGTACCATATTGCTCAGAATCCTATGCAGTCATTTGTACCTCACCTAGACTTCTCTTATGTTTTAAAAGTGCATTTGACTACATTGAGTACCAAGCAATTACATTTAATCAGAAGAACAGTACCTTAATATACTTACTCATCATGGTTGACTTGCCATTGGTTGATGAATACACAGAGGTTTTTAGGGATGTAGTAGCCATTCAATGATGTGTCTTTAGTTGTGCTGAAAGAAATTGAGGGAGCACTGCGTTTTAAAAGTAGCATGTCTCCTTTCAGTTCTAGAGAAGCTTTTAAATTTTTAGATCACATCTACATTAGCAGTGACTTATTATCCATGCATATCTAGATAAAGATGGGTAGTTCCAAGTATTATTAGCTAATGGAGACAATTATAACGCTCACTTTCAGGAGTTGAAAACCTCTAGAAGTGATCATGCAACACTAAGTCTCTCAAGGAAGAGAGGAAATATTAGGAAACTAAGCAGGGTCATCAAGATCTATTCAGATAACACTGCTGGAAGGTCTGAAGTGAAGCTCTTCAACCAAAGGCCATAACCAACCAAACTTGGGATTCAACAACTGGAAGAAGATCAGCAATAACAGAGCTGTACAAGTACCAATCCCAAATGTAAGGCAATGAAATCTACAGCAGCTGAGGGATGGACAGGGCCACAGGCAGGATTTGATAAGTGACTCAACATGTGCTTGGGGTACTTTCCCCACCCCTACTACCCAGCTCAATAAGGAGATGATTTTTGTACTATTTACACAGTGGAGTGTGGGTTATTTGGCTTCATATCTGGAAGGGTTAAGGTGATAAGAGGGTAAGAAATCCACTGGGGTTAGTCAGAAGACCATTCCCATGGAGAACTTAAAAGGGCACAAGTCAAGATGGTCAAAGCATCACCTTACCAGTGAGGAATCGTGAAGGGCATAAAGGAAGAATGCCTGAACGTCTCCAATATAAAGGCCTCGGTATATGGCAGCATGAGTCGGTCTGACAGCCTGGGTCTCCTCTCTCTGCCAATGGTCTGATCTATAAGTTGGGAAGGAGAGGGAGGTTGATTGAGAGACCTTTAAGAGAGATATTACTACTTTTTAAAACTTTAGGGGGGGGTGGAAGAAGGAATCTTTACCCAGTTCATTCTGAATCTTCTTCTGAATGTCTGGATATGTTACAATGTACACAAGACTCCAGGACAGGGCAGTTGTCACAGTATCAAAACCTGGATAGAAAAAAGAGGAAAGTATTTAGTTGCCAAATGGAGACAAATGAAAGGATATAGCCCTGACTTGCTAGTAATTTCTTAGCCAAATTTCACACCTTACTAAATATTCATGTTTGCTATTGAAATGGCACAAGGCTGATCAGGAAGTCACTTGCTAAGGTTAATCCTCAAAAGATAATAACTTTGTCATCTCAAGACACCCAGAAGCTAGTTCATGTCCATTTACTCACTTCATCAGCTCAACTCCAGATTGTCAGCACTGAACAGCAGTATGCCTGGAGTATGGGTTTCACTGTTCCTGTTATTTCAGGTTGAATGTCTTAAGATTTTTTTTCCCCCCCAACATTTTATTAGACCAACTTAAAAAATATCAGATTCACCCAAAGAACCTTGTCTGCCTTAAGAATTTAATACCTTCATTAGTTCCTCTTTAAAACACTCACTGATGGATAGTGGGTCTGAATGAATTAGAAGACAGAAAAAATCTGGAACCCTGTGCTTTTGAATGGAAGCATCCTTACCAGCTCCAAAAAGATCATTGACAAGGTTGACAATCTTTTCCTCAGGGAGCTGAATGTTGGCATTCACATCAATTTTTTTATCCTGACAGTGTTCAATCAAAGAGTCAGTAATATCACGGATGTGGCTCTGAAATAAAAGAATCCAGAGGATGTAAATGGTACTAGAATCCAGAACATTAAGTCAGTTAAACTAGACCAATCTACTAGTAGAAGTAGGAAAATTTAGTAGGTTATTGCCACAGATGTGGATGTTTTCAGATTTACACTGCATGTTCAGAAACTCAAATTTCCTTTTTTTTTTTTTTTTTTTTTATATACACCAAATCCTTAGATAACAATACTATTTATTTTCTCTCATTGTAAGGTCTGCAGCAGCTAAGCTAAATCTTAGATGCATAAAAATGATAATCAATTGGAAAAAGTGCAGTAGCAATAGTAAAATATATAAAAATAAACATTTGGGGAAACTGATTACTATAACATATAGTGCAGTGCTTAACTAGCAGAGTTTCTATGGGATAAATTTGCTTTAGCAAAACACTGCTATATTGTGTCCACTTGTCTCAAACTGTTTCCGTGAATATTTGTTTGCCAGCCAGAAGGTAAAAGACAAATCACCTAATAGACATTAAAGGGCAGAGAAGAGAATGCAAATGAATTGGCTCTGAGCATTTACCTTATCAAAGGTAGTGTAATGTTCCTTAACAATCTTATGCACAAAAGAACTGAACCTCTTATTGAGATCCTTGAAGATCTTCATGGTACGGCTCGGGAAATACTGGAGTATGGGGATGAAGTCTGCTGGGTTCCCAGAGGCAGCCACATCCCCAAACTCGTTGCTGAGGTTGACCAGACTTAATAACTCCTGGTCATCATGGGTGTAACGCTTGCCAAAACACATGCCACAGATGACATTGGCCACAGAGATCACCGTGTACCGGTAGGCATCAAAGCTCTTTTCCTCTTTCATCTGTTGCAGTAACTTTGTGATTAGGTAGTCAGCTTCTTTGAAGACGTGTTCTTCTAAGAGGCAGGTAGAGGAGGCAGTCGGGCTGGGCGAGACTGAGAAGGTCTTCAGGGCATTCTGGGCTACCTTTCTGCGGGCTCTCCACACCTCCCCTGAATCAGGGCCGAATGTTAAACTCTGGCCATTCCCAATGTGGCGAAAGCTGCAGAGATCGGGGCGTCCCATGAAGTCTTCCGCTTGCTTCACTAGGGCTTGTCTGATGGTGTTCAACCCACTCAGGACCAGCACTGGTCTAGTGCCGATTCGTATCTGCATCACGTCTCCATACTTCTGGCTCATCTGAGTCAATGACAGGTGTGGGTTCCTTCCCAGCTCCAACACATTGCCTATCAGAGGGTATCCCCTTGGTTCAGGGAGTCTCTTCAGCCCATAAGGGATCTGTTGCTGGAAGGATCTAATGACAGTGAACATCAGGAAAAAAACAGCCAAGACAATAAGAATTTCTGTGACTGAGAAGATGCCTTGGCTTCCTAGCAGTGACATTGCAGTCTTCATCTTCCTGGGCCAAAAAAAAAGAAAGGGATGAGCAAAAAGGTAAAACCCAAGCAGCACTTCTAGTTTTGAGGCACTTATTTAAGTGTTACTTCATAGAACTAGGAAACCCAGCTCCTAACTTTGATTCAGACACTCACTTTGAGACCTTAGGTCATTTTAATTCAGAAGAAATTCTGCCACCCTTGCTCAGATTGTGATGTCCTAAACTCTAATATGTCCTACTGATCTCCTAGCCCTTTATCCCTTGCACGCGTCTTGCATTTATAACTACAGCAAACTTTCTTTTACATATAACCCGCCAAAAAGCATAGGATATGAAATCTGTTACTTTCTAAACATTATTTGCTATGCACACTGACAAATTTTCCAGAGACAGGGTCTTTGCAACTCCACTAAACAATTTACATTGACATAAATTTTATACACGTTCAGCATCCTTTTCAAGGTGCAGCTCTGAATCTCATTGGGGAAACCTACTTCCCAGAAACCAGTTGCATTTAGACCAGGTTTTAAATAACCAAAAGCAAGAAGAGATACAGACCACCTTGATTTTACTCTTGCACAAACCCAGGACTTTAATACTTTGCACCAATTTTACACATGTAAAAGTCTTTAAGGATGCAAGAGCATTTTACATGAGACAGGTCAAAATCTCATCACCTTACCTAAATAGCTAGTCAAGGGGCCATCAACTCCATAACACTTCACTATGGTTTACATACACAATTCATGCAGGGTTTTCCCCAGATTTTCTATGGACAGCTCCATTACGTGTGTGTAGCCATTTCTGGAGTAGAACATTTTACTTCTGCAACACTAAACCACTATTTACTATGAAACAGAAGATGCCTTAAAAGACTTGACCTTACACAAGGGAACTACCAAAATAGAGAACACTGCTGTACTTTGGCCCCAACACTGGGTCTGGCAGCTCTCGCTTTTTTGAAAAATACCACAAAGAAAGAGAATATTTAGATTTCAGCTTTAAGCATCACCTAAAAGAGAAAGATAGTGTTACCAGGAGCTCTGAACCACCTTTAGAATGATTGCACTATATTTTTTGGCAGAGAGGCAGACTTATGAGGAGAGGCTGAGGGAACTGGGCTTACTTAGTCTGGAGAAGAGAAGATTGAGGGGGGATTTAATGGCAGTCTTCAACTACCTGAAGGTGGTTACAAGGAAGATGGAGCTAAACTGTTCTCAGTGGTGGCAGACAACAGAACAAGAAGCAATGGTCTCAAGTTGCAGCAAGGGAAGTTTAGGTTGGATATTAGGGGGGAAAAAAATCTCAGTAGGGTAGTAAAGCACTGGAACAGGCTACCCAGAGAGGTAGTGGAATCACCATCTTTAGAGGCTTTTAAGACAAAGTCTTGTCTGGGATCATCTAGTTGGGGTGGTCCTGCTTTGAGCAGGGAGTTGCACTAGATGACCTGCTGAGGTCCCTTCCTACCCTACTTTTTGGATTTTACAAATCTCACCTAAAAATAATGCAGTCTGCTTTGCCAAGAATCACTATTATAACCCCTGCACACCTCTCAAAAATGGGAATACTACATGAGTTGTAATCTTCCTACAGTGGAGCTTTTGACCTGTAGCTACTGCACCAGTGCACGCTAGTCGCAGGATCAGACAGATACTCCTATCAAGTGGGTTTTATTTGAGACACAGTAGACCTTATCAGTTCCAAAGAGCACTTTCATGGATGCATCAATGAAATCGTGAGGCATAAAGGCTGGCAGAGAAGACGGAGTGCCTCCCACTTTTATTGACAGTGAAGTGGAAACTAGTGAATGAAGGAATCCAGTCCAGATTTTTAGCCTCTCCTTGTTTGAGAGCAAGATCTCTACCTGTTCATTCACTAAGAACAGGGGAGAAGGAGAGTGCTTTCAGGAGAAAAGAGATCATCTTAAAAGAGGTGTGAAAGAATCACCAGGATTTATGTTCATCCCAGGATTAGGCATAAAAAAAACCTGCCCTCCTGATTGTTATGGGGAAGGGACCTGTTAGAGATTAGGAGGAGATCTCAGCGTTTACAAGCAAGCTAAGCAGTTCCCAGGGAAGACATGGTTTCCACCTCTGCCCATAAGCATCTGGGATAAGAAGTCATCCACTCAGCACTTGAACTTTCAGCCCATTTAGACCAAACCCTCCAAAATGCTTTAGAAGAAGGGGGTGGATTACATAAGTGCTTTACCAGACACCTTTCCCATTTCTGTCCTCTGCGAGATGGGAGGCAGGACACCCCAAAGACCCTGCCCCTGCCCCATCCTCTAGTCCTTCCTGATTGAGAGATTGGGGCCTTAACTTGACAGCCAGCTGCTCCCATGACATCCCCATCGGGACAGAACCAGGCTACCTAAAGATCCTGCTCCTCCAGGAGAAGATGGCCCCATTTCAAGGAGCCAGTCAGCAGGAGACTTAAGAGCTCAGTCCTGCCTGCTATGATGTTCAAGAAGAGCAAGACCTACCTCTCCATTATTCCCCTCCAAAAGAAGTCAGTGTGGGATGCTCCCTCATTCACTTAAAATGCAGAAGACTAGAGCTGCTTGGGGTGGGGGAGGAAGGAGCTGCCCCCCGCAAAGGGCTGGGGCTAAGCCCCCACCCCAGGGGGATAGTCCCTCTCGGATGTCATTGGCAAAAACGGATTTGCTACATGATCCCCTTTGAAAATCCACCCCATGGGATGATCTGCAAGGACAGGCTTCTCCCCAGCAGGCAGAGCCGACCACCTCCCCATCAGCCTGGCTGGGGAAAACCTTGCAGCCTCCGTGGTACCTGTGCGAGTGCCAGGGGCTCGGCGCGTCCCTGCCGGGCTGGGAGACGGGATGCAGAGCCAGGTGCTTCGTGCCCGCTGCCAGGTGGCTTCGTCTCTCCGGCACCTGGGCTGCAGTGCCCCCTCTGCCCGCTTTATATGCACCTCCGAGCCTCCCGATTGGCGGAGCATCCTCCGTCACGTGGCAAAAAAAAAAAGTCCGAGTTAAAAAAAACAAAAACCCAAGTGGCTTCCAACTCCTGTTTCATTTAGGACGGGAAAATAAAGTCGCTTGAGCCTCTTTTGGCTTGCCAAGGAGAGGGGCACAGCTCCCTGGCAATAGGAGGGGCCCCGAGAGCCACCCCCTTGGGGGAGCAGGGGAGAAACCCAATAGTGGAGGCTACACTGAAGCCCCGGGGAGACCCGATCCCAGCCGGCTGCTCCCGGGAGCACCCCGCGGCGGGCGCTGGACCCGGCTCCTTCCAGCCCCGCCGAGCGGGCTGCGGGCATCTCCGTCCCCCGAGTGCCAGGAGACGGGCGATGTCCTTCTCCAGCGGGCCCTACCTAGGGCTCAGGCTGCCCCCTTCCCCTGCTTGCTGGATGTGATCGCACTGGCACCTGTCCTCCAGGGTGCCCGGTCCCTGACGGGGAGCTGCGCGGTCACCGCGACCCAGCTGGGTCCACGATCCCCACGTGCCCCAAGCCGCTCAGGTCAGCCTCGGAGCCCAGGGCACTTCCCCCCCACCTTACCACCCCCGGGGGGCTCGGCAGTGCCCCCCATTGAGAAGTGCCCCGTCCTGGGGTCTCCCCCTAACCATGTGCAGCTGCAGGGGACTGGGAGCCAGAGCTCCCCCCCGAGATCACTTGGGGCCGGGCGGGGACGAACGGGAATCAGCCGCAGGGAACCCGCATGGCATGGACTGGGGTCCAAGACACGAGGCTTTGCACAAGCCGCGGAGACACTGCTCTGCATCCCGGGCACGTGGGGCAGGCATGGGCACGGGCATAGGGGGCAAGGAGATCTGGGCCCCCGGGTAGGGGCCGTGCAGCGGATGGAGCCCCCTGGGCATGGGGAGACGAGGTACCCCCGGGTACAGGGAGGCGAGGATGGCATGAGAGGCTCTTGGGCTGTATTTCATCGCTTTCCCGGGCAAACAAGTGGGGAGATTGGTAGGGAGGGGGGCCACTGCTGCAGACCCGCGTGTGTGTACGTGCGGGGCCAGATCCCCAGGATGCTGATCCCTTGGGAGCCCTGGGGCGGGGGGGAAGCAGGATCGGGCCCCTGGCCAGCCCTGCGGGGGAGGGGGGTGATGAGTTGCCCTCCTCCCCCCATTGCCCCGGGCTGTTTGCAAGGCGAGGGGCCGGCGCCTGCTGCAGCCACTCGGCTCCGGGGATCGCGTGAGAAGGGGCCGGGATGTTTAAACTCTCAGGACAAACCTGTCCCGCCCTGGTCACTCAGTCACGCTATGGGAGGGCTCTTAAAGGGGTAGCGCGCCCTGCTGCACAAGCCTCCCGGCGCTGCTCTGCAAGGGGTTGTGCTGGGGGGGCATAACAACCAGCCGGGCAGCAGAGGCACAGGCAGGCGTGTTTGCAGCACAGGGCAGCCCTAACCCATCCATGCCCCTGGAACGACTAGCTCCCCGCATGCATCTTCCCAGTACAGCTCCAGTAGAGATGTGGGAGCACCACAGGGACCCAGCCACACACCCCTCTACCTGCCTTTTAGCCTGCAAGCAGCATGGCAGCCCATGCCAGTGCTGATGTCCCCCCCACCCCCCATGCCATGAGGAGGGTGGGGAGGGGGTCTTTAGCAAGCTGGGGCACCCCTCTGCAGGCAGGAAATCTGCAAGATAGAATTAAAGAGAAGGACAGGAGGCACTGGCACAAGGGGAAAGGAGAGAGAGACGGAGACCTGCAGACAGCAGTGCCCCCCTGCCCCTGTTGCTGCCACCCAGGCTTCTTGTCTGAAAGCCCCAGTGATCATGGGGGCCACTGTCTCTTCAAGAAACAGGTTGTAGTTCTAGGAGCTCTTAAGTGGGCTGCATGAAGATACATGCATCTCTTTAGCAAGATCCCTGCCACCTTCTTTTTTTTTTTTTGGCTTAGAGGGTGATACTCTGAAGGGACCCCCTGTACCCACATGCCCTCCAACACTGCTTAGCCCAGCTGAGCCCTCTAGGGCTGTACAGTCCTGAGGAAAGAGAGACCAGAGCAAAAGCATTTGGTCGTTGAAGAGGGGCAGGGGACCAGGTTGTAGGGTGGCTCAGTGAAGGTGGGTTCAGGCAGCTGGGTGTGTTCAGGTGCCTGCGGCTCAGCTGAAGCTGCCTGGCACGCAAGGCTGTCCTCATTAACCCCAACAGCCAGGAAACAAGCAGCCCTGCCTGGGCTTGGCAGAAGCTGTGAACTGCAGTTGGCACGAAGGGAGCTGCTGATCCAGCTTTTGAAAGATTTTGGGCCAGGGGGTAGTGTTGTCTCCTTCACAACACCTGTATAGACTGTAACTTTTCAAGGTAGAAAACTGACCAGTCATCACCCAGTTAGGGCCAGTAATGAAGTCTATGGCCCTTGCGCTTTCTCTATAGTTTAACGGCCTGGGAAGAACTTGTTCTGTGGAACAGCAGGTAAAGGATCTATGGTCATTCTTTCCCATCATTTAAAGCACAGGTCCAACCCGCATTTTAGGTCATGAAGTAACTTACAGTGCTAAGAATACAGACATAAGTATATGAAAACACGTGCACTGATGCATGCCTCTCTGACACCAGTAAGTGCATCTCTGATTTCACACCTTTGTGAATCATTATTTGTAGAGCACCAGCTGTTTGCTACCTACTTTATAGACAGGCATGAAAACAAGGTCTCTGACTCAAACAGTCTACCATACAAGTGGCCAACTAAACAGGACAGAAACACCTTTGTGCCTATGGAAGTGATTTCACCTGCTATCACTTACATGAATTCTCTACAAATCCCACAACACTACATTGAATGGACAGACAGAACAATTTATGTAAGCACCTAGGAAATTAAGTGTAAAGCAGTATGTATGTTATCCATTTTGAGTTGCAGACATACATATTCACATTGATTGTGCATAACACAGCCACGTGACTATCTGCCTGCTGAGAGACCAAGTCTTGCTTAACCAGCTGATTTCTGTCTGTGGCAAGGTAGAAGCTTTGTGGATGGGAGGAAAGAAGTGGGTGCAATAGCTAGACTTTAGGCGATGATTTTTACAGTTTTCCAAGGCATTGTGAAGAGTATGCTAAATGGTTGGCTGGGTAATGGTGTTCAAAGAGTAGCTGTAAAGGTTGGGTTGTGGGCAGTCTTTCCTAATGGCTAGGCCACCAGTAAAGGGTAGGAGGTGACCCACAGGTTGAATCAGGGGGTCAGAAGTCAGAAACTAAATGACTGCACCCAAGGGCTGAGTCCAAATCACAGGCCAAGTCAAGGCTGAGAAGCCAGAAGCTGGTGCTGAAAACAGGAGCCAAGAACCAGAGTAGAAGTCAATGTATGCTAAGGCTCAGATCCAAAGATAGAGTGAACCAAAAGCCAGAGACCAAGTTAGCAGATCCAAGGGGGAGTATTCAGGAGCCAGAGTCCAGGAACAGAGCCAAGCAGGGTCAGGAGTCAGAAAACCAGGAGTATGAGATCAGAGAGGCTTACCAGAGTAGACCTTCAAAAGAATGGTTGGGTTGCTTGCAGCCTGCTGACACAGCTGGAACTAGGTAGAGAGACTGCTTTCCCCACAGGGGCATAACTAGGGCAGGGAGATGGGCAACCCCTTGTAGGTGCCAACACAGGAAAGGGAGGGGGAAGTAGCAAAAAAAAAGCCCCCACCAAAAACCCCAAACAAACCAACTTTTGCAGCAATAACAGCAGCAGCAAGTAAACATTACCACTATCCATTCGTGCATCAACCACCCTTGACATCCAGATGTATTGTAACATTGCTATCTCCCCAACAGCCAGTCAGGAGGCCCTAACAACGAACAAAGGTAGGCAAGTGTAGCCAATTAGGCAATTAGCCCAGACTGGGCTGCCTTGTAAGGCCCCTGATAGCAGTCACCAATGGTTCACTGTCTAACTGGTAAAAAGTATTAAAGGGGATTCTCCAGAGATTTGTCCTGGATTCAGTACTATTGGATATCTTAATTAGTGATTTGGTGGATAGAACTGAGTACATCATAAATTCACATTTGATACTAAGCAAGGGTAGAAGATACTTTGGAAGGTAAAATTAAGAGTCAAAATGACCTTGATAAATTGGAGAAATAGGCCAAAATTAATCTTATAAAATCCAATAAGAACAAGTGAAAAGTCCTACATTTAGGATGGAATAATCAAATATGTAAATATAGATTGGAGAATGATAGCTTAACTTGCATTCTGCAGAAGAGGACTTGGGGATCTTATTGGATTGCAAGCTGAAAATGAATCAACATTGTGAAAAAAAGCTAATGGCATACCAATATGTGTTAACAGGAATGTTGCGTGCAGCTCACAGGAAATGATTCTTCTACCCTATTGAGCTCTGGTGATGCCTCACCAGGAGTACTGTATCCAGTGCGGGGCATTGCATTTCAAGAAAAATGTGGAAAACATTGGAAAGAGTCCAGTGGAGAGCAACAGAAATGATGAGAGATCCAAGCAACATGAATTACAAGGAAAGTTTGGAAGATCTGGGATTATTTAGTCTTGAGAAAAGCAGCCCAAAGGGGGATTTGATATCAGTCTTCAAATACCTGAAAGCATTTTTGATAGCAGTCTTCAAATGCCTGAAAGATTGCTATAAAGAGGATGATGATCAATTCACCCACAGGGGGTGGGACAAGAACTAATGGGCTTAAATTGCATCAGAGGAGTGTTAGATTGGGTATCAGGAAGAACTTTCTAACTGCCAAGATAGTTAAGTGCTTTAATTGATCACCTAAAGAGGATGTGGAATCTTTGTCATTTGGAAATTTTTAAGAGCAGATTAGACAAATGTTTGTCTGGGATAGCTGAGATGGGGATAATCTTGCCTTGATCAGGGGGTTGAACTAGATGACCTGAGGCCCTTTCTAAGCTTATTTCTCTAAAATTCCATGAAAAAGCTGAGAGATAATGAATGAAGCAGAAAGAAACAAAGAACATATATGCTTTCAAATATAACTTACAGTCCATTGGCTTGTTGCGTTCACAGTCAAAAAAAAAAAAAAAAAAAGAAAAAAGAAATAGGCACGTTCAGCTTGTGGGAAAGGTGATTAAGATGGGATATGGTAACAGTCTTCAAATATCTGAAAGGCTGCCATAAAGGAGGAAGAACATCTCTTTTTCCTTTGCTGTGGAGAGGAGGACATGTTTAGATTGGATATCAGGGAAAACTACTTCATTGTTAGAACAGTCAAGCTGTGGAATAGATGGCCTCGGGAAGTTATGAAATCTCCTTCTTTGGAGGTTTTCAAGAAGAGGTTGGAAAAGCATTGGGCAGGTATGGTCTAGGAGTAGCAATGGCTAGAGTGCTCTCTAAAGAGCAATGGGTGGAAGCTCAGGAACTCCAGCCCCCCAAGATTGCTGGGAGATAATGAGAAGAGCTCTGCAGCCTAAGGCAGGTGAATATTGGAGAGGACCATACTCTGTAGCAGGAGAATGAACTAGAGCTCCTCCCAAACTAGCTTAGTTATGAAAGAAGATTAAAAGATACATTATGATGTATGGAGCTTGCTGCCCCCAGGTTGCAGAGCAAAATGGAGGGTGTTTGGTGTTTCCCATGCTTCTGGGCTTTACTGGTTGCCACAACAGGCTAGGAAGGATTTTTTTCCCCCTTCCTGATGCTACAGGGCTCAAGCCTTTTTTTGTCTTTTAAAGGTATTAGGTGTTGACTGCAGTCAGACTTGAGGATTTTGACTGGGGTGTGTCCATGCTCCTGCTGGAAGTAAAATCCAGAGGTTTCCTGACTAGAGGATCTTGCACCTCTGCTCAGGGTCAGACTGATTTCCACATTTGGGAATCAAGAAAGAATTTTACCCCATGATCGGCTTGGGACAGATTGTGGGAAGGGAGGAGAGGTACCTTCTTCTCTAGTGGGGGGGTGTGGCCATCATCCTTCCTTTTGCTGCCAGGTGTAGATATTACACTTTTACCTGTGTAAGTGATTGGAAATCAATCTATACCCACAACAGACAGAGCAGAAGTTTGACACATGTAGACTGGTTTGAAATTGGCAGAACCTGGTCCAAGATAGACCTGGATCAATGTGCACTCAAACTTAATCAATTTAGTTAGACCAGCGGATCAAACTTCTGTACCAGATCTTCATGTCCTTGTGACAAGGTATTTAGTACAATTCGTAGATTTTTTTTTTGGAATCTGGCAGCTTCTGCTATGGCCTCAATATTGTTGCTATGGCCTTGACCTTGCAACCTCTTGGGCTGTCAATCATGTACCTTAGCACCCACACCATCCCAGCCTCACTTTCTTTCTTGGATCTCTCAAGTGCATTTTTGCAACCCTTGAAGCAGCAGGACACTGGCCACTATTGTCCCCTTGCTTTACTTGTGCCATGTTATTGTCCTATGCTTTTTAGTGGTACAACAGGTTGATCCTGTAGTTTTAGCAATAGAGTAGACAAGGATTTGTATGGGATGGTCTGGGTAGGGGGTTAGACCCTTAAGCAGGGGGTTAGACTAAGTGCTCTCTGGAGATCCCTTTCAGCCCTATTTTTTCTAAGGGGGGGGGAAGCATTTACCTGTAAAGCACGTAAAAAAACCAAACAAATAATGATGGCAAAATCCCAGTTTTAGATGGAATTCGGAGCTTGAAACAATGTCCCACTTTAAGAATCATGTAAGCATTGCTTAAGCAAATGAAAAAGGACACACTTTGGGATCAGTTCATTCAAACATTGTTTCTAAGCAGCCCATATCTTTTCTCAAACAGATTTCATAACACTAGCCTATGTATCCAGTGTGGTGACAGCAGAGATAAATGAGAAATGATAAACAGGCATTTTGATGTAGGAGAGAGAATAAGTTTGATGTTGTCCACATTGTTCCTACCAGGATTTGGAGCTGCTTCACCAAACTATGGAGCAATTTAGCACAAACTTGAATATCTGATGAGTAAGGATGTCCAAGGATTCCAGAAATGAGATAGCACAGGATCTTGCAAGCCGTACTGTTTTAGGTACTGATGGCCTAAATGATTCCCAAAACAAAGCCCTGTGCAGGCTAAACTGAGAGTTCCCATGCTGGAAATAGAGATTACCCTAACCATGTGCCTTTGAAATGATCTTACCAAAGCAAGGGGAAAGCACATTGATTTAAAGTTCCCTATAGGAAAGAAAGGTAAAATGTCAGTTTCTAGGACTTTGAATCCAGCATTTTTCACTGGCATAAACATCTCTTAGTTAAGGTGCATTGGTGGAGTGTTTTAGGAGAAGTTTATTAAGCACCCACAAGCCCTAAGATTCATCTGTATGCTCCTATATGTACAAAACCTAAGAAGAATAAACTATGCATCCTTTTGCCAGCAAGGACACCATGGTAATCAGTTCTTCCCCAGGATACCGCTGTCCTCCAAAGACGTGCCAAGCCAGAGTTTTCCTCCTCCATTCTGTATGCTTTGCTTCCTGAATTTGTTGTCCATTTCTGCTGCCATTCATTGTATCAAACTCCTACCTAATCAGGAAAAGTGCTTATGTGATGGGGTTTCTGGGTCTATCTCATGATTATGTGATGGGGTTTCTGGGTCTATTGCCTCATGAATTATAGTCTTCTTCATCATCAACCTCTCTGGAAGCCAAATCATCAACTCCTATAGGACTTCATTCAATAAGCAGAAAGGCTTTCATGCAGGACTATTTATGTGCTCCTTTCTGGTTTTAAATGTCTTTTCTGCCAAAAAGATTTATTCCAGTCCTGATTTTATTTATGTGGCTATCTCAAAACTTAAAGGATTATAGACAAATCCATGGAATCCCCTCTCCAAAGAACCAGGAGGTTTTTTCAGGAGCAAAACAGAGGGACATGAATATCTTCAGTCAGTAGTGAGAGCCCTTTTGAAGGGGAGAGTGATTTCAAACAGAAATCCTCCCACCCATTTCAGGGGGGCCAGGAGTGTGTTCAAAACCAGTAGGAGAGCAGCCTGGGTATTACAAAGAGTCTCCAGTCTCCCTTATTCTGTGTGGACTCTTTACTGGAGGCTTTCAAGAAGAGGCTGGATGGGTGTCTGCCTGGGATGGTTTAAGTTTTAAGACCTGGGGACACAGGTGCTGGCTTTTATATTTGCCTAAGATGATGAACATGTGGAAAGTTTTGTGCATTTCAGGTGACAGCCCTCTTCCCAAAGGGGGGTGGGGGGCAGGACCCTTGGGCTCCCATGTACTCTGCCCGGGGAGACAAAGCCTTGCCTGGAATGATCTAGCTGGGGGGGGCAGGTCATACTTCGAGGAGGGGGTTGGACTAGATGTGACCTCCTGAGGTCCCTTTCAACCGTCATTTTCTATGAATCTATGACTAGCAGCACACGTTCTTCCTCTGTACATGATGGTGCCCGTGACCCAGGGCATGTACAGATAGATGCAGGTCATGCCCCCTGAGGTCCCTTCCAACCCTGGGAGTCTATCAAAGGGCAGCAGTGTACCCTGTAAAACCACACGGCGGATCACACCTCACACAGACTACATCTGTCCTGGCAACATGCTTCCTTGCTGTATGTGGAGGTGGGCACAAGATCTCCCCCTCACTACCCTCTGCAGCACCTGGGGGTCATGGCTTCATGCCCTGCAAGGGAACGGTGGGCAGCCCAGAGCCAGGGAAAGTGACTGCTGATTGCTCTGGCTCAACCTACCCTCCTTTCCATAGCCTGGCAGGGCAGGTACCTGGCATGTCTCTGCCTGGTTTGTAAAAGAAACCTACACTGGGCAGGGAGGAGAGAAAATCCCCTCCAGTGGTCAGATCTTGACGACAATGCCACCCTCGCCTCTCGGGCTCCAGGGCAGCCGGGGCTGTCTTTACCCCATCCACAAGCGCTCACGCCCTTGCGCTGGACTCCGTGCCCGCAGCTTGCCACCCCCACCGGGGGGCTGGCAGAGGGAGGAGGAGGGACGGCGAGGAGTGCAGCCAGAGGCGGGTGCAGATGATGACACAGCCCCGCAGGGAGGGCCCCCCCCGGGCGGGAGGCAGCGGTCGGGGAAGTCCGAGGGCAGCTGGCTGCGCCAAGGGCACCTTGGCACACGTGGCGGCCCGGGCCATTGCGTGAGAAGGGCCGGGCAGGCAGCCGCCGGGCACCGGGCACGTCCTGCCCCGGAGCCCGGAGGTGATCGGTGCCGGGGGCTGTGCTGGAGCGGGGGGAGGCTCCCTGGGGCGCGGCGCGGCGCGGGGCTGCAGCCCCGGGGGAGGCGCGGGCAGGAGCCCCCGGGTTTGGGGCGATCGCGTGACAAGGGGCTCCGGACAGACCTGTCCCGCCCTGGTCCCCTGCCATCAGGCTCGGGGGGATCTTAAAGGAGCCGCGCGCCGCCCGTGCAGCCGGGAGTGGCAGGGGGGGGGGGGGGGGGGCCCCG
>NW_005841950.1:2720574-2764731 GCF_000455745.1 Alligator sinensis | reverse complement strand
AGGTTCGGGGGGATCTTAAGGGAGCCGCGCGCCGCCCGTGCAGCCGGGAGTGGCAGGAGCGGGGGAGGGGCGCCCCTGTGTGCGAGCCTGGGGGCTGCAAACGAGATGCCCAGCATAATGCCCAGGCACCCCATCGGCAGCCCGGCAGTGTGCCCCCGAGACAGCCAGGCCATGCCATCCTCGGCAGCCCTGCCCTCTGGACTAGCTGTGCCATCCTACCAACTCTCCTAATGGCTCTGGCCTCAGTTTGCCCGCTTGTAGAATGGGGTCATGGCCCATCCCAGTTGTATTTCTTAAGGGGAGTCCTCAGTTGAGAGGAAAAACTGCGAAGGAGTGGAAATGCAAGAGCAGGATGGAGAAGGGAGTGAGGGGAGGGCTTCAGTCTGGGCTCTGAGGAGTTTTTCTCGTTGGCCTCAGGCAGGGTCCCCATCTCTTGAACAAGAATGGATCACCTACTCGGTCGTTTCCCTGTTGCCCCGACCCCCTGGCTCGTCTGAGGCAAGCCGGGCCTGATTTCAAGAGGCCTGGATCTGCTGCTGCTTCCCCTTGACCACACTGGAGCTGAAAGTGTTTGGCACTCCTGAAATTCAGGCCTATCCTGGCCCATCCAGACAGGAGCTGCCCAAATCAGGAGGCAATTTAGGTCCTAAGCAGTTTGTGGGCCGGATTCTGAGCTTTCCACTGGTGGAAATCCTCACTTCTCTGCAGTTAGGAGGGGTTTACACTAGGGTGGCTAGCACACTGTCCCTAAATGAGGATACTTATACTTGTGAAGGCAAATAAATATTCCCACAGCATTTTGAGGATGCACTGTGCCATGAAATATGTTGCCAGGATACGAACAGTTGGGCCATGGAGGCATCTCTGATGTTTTATGTGCTTTCCAAACTTTAGAACAACACTGCCTTTTAAAGGGTCCTCCACTCTTTAACAGTCACTTCACAGTAGGCAGTGAGACTGCCCAGCAAGGGGCCATTCAAAATCAGGTGCGTTGTTGACTGGGACCATGTCCCAGGATGAAGGATGGTCTATGTGGTGTGAAGCTCACCCAAGTAACAGGGGGAACCTGAGTTTGATCCAATCTTGCCTTTCTTTCAGGTGGCCAAGACTGCTCAGAGAGAAGAAATCTGTCTGAAGGGGACTCATATATGCTGCCAAATGGCTACTTAACCTGGCACAAACCTACTTCTACCCCAGGCTCAGTAGTGCCTGGGGGGACAAGGGGAGCTATGGATCAGAATGCAAAAGCTAAGTGATGTGTAGAGACCTTCAGTGTTTTGGGCAGGTTTTAGCTATTGCCAATGATCCCTTCTCTTGGAATTCACCAGTGAACTTCCCTCTGCAAATAATGCTGCAGCCAAGTCTACTAGAAACACCCCAACCCTCCCTCAAACTTATCCTTTGCAAAAAGAAAGGGGAAAGGTTTTCAGTGATTCATCTGCAGCAAACCCAAACACCTATGTCATGAGAGCTTAGCTTTTTTTGCTTGCTTACATATGGGAAAAGGTACCAATAACAGAGTATAGCAATGGATACCATTGAATCAAGATGGTCTTGCTTCATTCCTGTAGGATCTCATCTTCTTCACGTATGTTTATGCCATCAGTCTGCACTGAGGGGCCTCCAGAGTATGATCCAGGGCTATGCCATAGCTGTGGAGGTCTGGAAGGGGACATACCTCAGGCAATTTGTCCTCTCCCACTGCTCGTTTGAGCTCCTCCATCTCTTCAATGTGGGAGGGTCGAAAGAGTTCCCCACAGGAAGCAAAATTCTCCACATGTGCTGTTTCATAGAATCACAGAAAATGAGGGTTGGAAGGGACCTCAGGAGGTTACACCTAGTCCAACTCCCTGCTCCAAACAGGACCATCCCCAGCTGGATCATCCCAGCCAGGCTTTGGTCAAGCTGAGCCTTAAAAACCTCCAAGAATGGAGATTTCACCACCTTTCTAGGTAACCTGTTCCAGTGCTTCACCACCCTCCTAATGAGAAAGTTTTTATTTTTAATATCCGACCTAAACCTCCCTTGCTATAACTTGAGTCCATTGCTCCTTGTTCTGTCATCTGCCACCACTGAGAACAGTCCAGCTCCATCCTCCTTGTAACCACCCTTTAGGTAGTTGAAGGCTGCTATCAAATCCCCCCTCAGTCTCCTCTTCTGCAGACTAAATAAGCCCAGTTCCCTCAGCCTCTCCTCAGAAGTCATGCCCCCAGCCCCCTCACCATTTTTGTTGCCCTCTGCTGGACTCTCTCCAACTTGTCCACAAGTTGTAGAGAGTGGGGGCCCCAAATCTGGACACAGTACTCCAGACATGGCCTGCACATTTTTGACTGCATAGAGTGCTTTCTATCTCGAGGGACTTGCCAACATGCAGCTCCACTGCAATGCAGTCGCTTCTGGGGTGGAGCAGACAGAATACAATGTGTGGGGTAGGGGTGGGCTCAGGCCACACAGGCAACGCCTGCCCCCTGGCATGGCAAATGTAGTGTCCAGCCTGAAAGCAGACAGGACCTCCATCTGCACGGTCTAGAATAAGCCACGTACCAAATGAAGCACCCTTGGGAGGATGGAGGTTTGCAGAGGTGTTGTGCTTTCGCGTTCAAACCTGTTCAGGCAGGAAGTTTGTTTTCACACTTCAACCATTTCACCTGGCAAGGATGACAAGACTTTATGCCAGTGCTGGAGATCCCCTTCCAACCCTGGGGTCTGGGTGAGTGCAGATAGTCCCTGTTCGCACGGAAAGGATAACATGCCAGGGACTTCACGGATCCCAAGGAGTGGGAGCTTTCTACCTGACTGCGTTTCAGCCCAGCTTGTTCATTCACACCTCATCCTCCAGGACTGTGTCATCTCTGATGAGTAGCTCAACTGGGGACCTGGGGACCTGGAGATTTGAAATCTTTCTGGGAAAGCTATTGTTAAGTTTTCTCCCCAAATGGCTTCCTCTACTGCCCCTTTCCCGGTTCTCTTCCTCCATCCTTTCTTTTTATTCTCAGTGCTCCTACTAGATCACATAGACTGGGAGGGGGAGGGCTGGGGGGAGGGAGGGATTACACGGAATGAGCTCAAACAAAACTGGCTAGATCCAAAGGAAGGGGGAGAAAAGCCAGAACTGTAACCCTGTAACTGAGTGGCTGTGAGGGGCTGAAGGCCACATATACATATATGCACATGTACATATGTGCACATGTACATACGTGCACATATACATATACTTGTACACATACATGCAGATATATATGCACACATACACATGCACATATAGATATGCACATACATGCACCTGTGCGCACACATACACATGCATGCACACATACATGCAGTTATACATGCACACATACACACACACATAAATGTACACATACATGCATGTATACGTGCACATATACATGTGCATATACATGCAGATATACATACAACTACATGTACCCATACATATATACATGCACATATACATGCCCATGCAAATATACATGTGCACATACATATACATACATATATACATGCACCTGCACATAACCATATACACATACACATGCACACATACATATAGGTTGTGTTGCTATTTTAACTCTTTTGCATGAATCGTGGGAACCCCTCCAGCCCCATTGCACCAGCCCCTTGCACAGGTTGCACCTCCCCTGTTAATGGCAGGACCAGGCTGCAGCCCCTGCAGGGAGCTCCTTAGAGCGTGGGGTGTGGGTGTGTTCCCGTCCCAGGTGCATGTGCAGCAGTCCCAGGGCAGCAGGGATGTTCCAGGCACGTGGGGACTCAAGACACTGCGGATGCCCCTGTCCTGCCCAGTGCCCCCCATTTGGCCGCTCCTGGGAACATGGCCTGCGACACTTCCTTCCCTCTGGTGGGTCCAAGAGCAGCGAGCGCCTCCCCTCCGGTGGGTGTGGGTGGACGGGCTGGCTTCGCTGTGGGCGAATCCCGAGAGCAGGAGGATAGGCAAGAACGAAAAGCTGGGAAGGCTTACCCCAGGGGTGGGCAATTATTTTGGGCAGAGGGCCAGACACACACATATTCAACCATGCACGCGCGCACGCGCGCACACACACACACACACACACACGACCATGACCAGACAGACACACACATATTCAACCATGCACGCGCGCACGCGCGCACACACACACACACACACACACGACCATGACCAGACAGACACACACATATTCAACCATGCACGCGCGCACGCGCGCACACACACACACACACACACACGACCATGACCAGACAGACACACACATATTCAACCATGGACATGCACGCACACATACACACACACACGACCATGACCAGACAGACACACACATATTCAACCATGGACATGCACGCACACATACACACACACACGACCATGACCAGACAGACACACACATATTCAACCATGGACATGCATGCACACATACACACACACATGACCATGACCAGACAGACACACACATGTTCAGCCATGGACACGCACACAAACACACACACAGGGACTCAGCCATAGATGGACATACACATACAGGGACACGTATACACACACACACACTTGGCCATGAACAGACAGATGCATACACACACAGCCATGGACACACACACCCCGACACACATACTCACACACTTGTACTCAGCCATGACCAGACAAACACACACATACTCAGCTATGGACACACACACACACACACACACACACACACACACACTCAGCCATGGATGGACACACACACACACGTGACCATGACTAGGCAGACACACACATATTTAGCCATGGACACACACAGGGACTCAGCCATAGATGGATATGCACACATGGGGACATATACACAGACATACACACTTGGCCATGACCACACACACACACACACACACACACACATACACACACTCATACTTGGCCATGACCAGACAAATACACACATACTCAGCCATGGACACACACACACATGCACGCACACACACGTACCCAGCAGCAGACACTCGCTCACACATTCACACACATTCTCAGCCATAGACACTCACCATCTTTCATGCACAGGACACTCACACACATAAAAACTGACACACATGCATATTCTCATGCAGGACAATGCTGACACACAGATACACCCATGCTCTCATTCATGCAGATGTTAGCACTCACAGGTTCTCTCATCATTAACACAGCAATAAATGATATTACCTAGCAGATCTTGCTTCTGGCACCTTTCCTGGACCATCACTGCTACGACAAGACCATTACTATAAGTTTCTCTATATCAGCACTCTCACACATATGTATATGTATACAGGAATATGTATTTCTCTACAACAAGCACTCTAACACATGCAAACATTTTCTCACACGTCATCACTGACACACCAAGCACACATGCTCTCACATATGCAGACATCCATAGGTGCATGTGCTCACACATGCCAGCATAGGCATTCAGGCACATACCGGCTCACGCAAGCACACACTTTCTCACACACATACAAACACACATTGAAATGCCTACATGCACATGTTCCTCTAACACAAACACACCTCTGTCACCTATATGCCCCCACCCCACCCCTTTGTAAACTAGTTTTTTTGGGTGAAAGAACAACTTAGTACCCTATGTTTTTCTGGATGTCAGAAATGCCCAGCAGGCTCTTATCACACTAAAATCATTTTTTTTTCTGAATTCAGTATCCACTGTTACCCCTAGCAGAAAATCTAAGCATGGTGTAATCCCATCAAGCCCATCCTGCATGGAATGATAGGATCTGGTTGGATGGTGAGATCTGGCATTTGAAATGTAACAGGGGAGGGGATGAGAACGGAGAGCTCGAAAGTGAGAAAGGAAAGGAAGCATTTCTACATGCCAAGGGGGATCAGTCTACTGAAAGTCAAGCCATCTGGTCAGGCTTGGTTGTCAATGCTACATTTGTACCCTGAGAGCCAATTTCAGAGGTGCTATCTGTTAAAAAGTGCCCAGTTTAGCACCTTGTCACTCTAAGGGGCAGCAAGTATAATGCATCTAGTGTAATGGTGCCAAAAGCCATGTCACTTGTACCCTAGTACAGGGCAAGGGGCCAATTTTCTCAAGGGTTGACCTTGAAAAGTTCTGCATGAACAAAGTTGTATCCAACTCAGTTGATGCTGCATGGCACACAGATCCACTGAATGTGGTCTTCTGAGCCCCACCACCCATGAGATACTCTGGCCTATCTGGGTGTGACAGTGGTTTCTCACTGCTGCTGGCTTTCAGGGTGAATGCAATAGGAAAGGAGGTAGGCAGGAGTGCAGAGCACACAACATTCACTGCAGAGGCTGATATCTTTATGCTTCTCCCCAGCAGTCCTGCATGGACCATTGCACACATATCCATGCACAGCAAGGACAGCCCCTCTGCCCCACAAATGGCACAGGCACAAAGAAACCCCTGCATTCCAGAGGCCTCAACTAGAGATCTGGCCCAGTTGTATATCCAAAGCTGCTGTAGCATTGAACACTGCATGATCATCACTTTTCCATCTACTTTTATTATAGTCCAGGAATTTACACACACACTATTCAGTTAACAGACTGGATGGGCTGTACAGTTATTTGCATCAAATCCAGGGAATGCACAGTTAATTTTCAATATACTGCTTTAACTCTAGCATCTTCTGTGTGCGCACAATAGTACAACCTCATTTGGATGCACACCTTGCTGGGGTTATTTGACCCCAGCAGTCTTTCCTGCCCAGAGCAGGGGGGCTGGACCCCATGATCTCATGAGGTCCCATCCAGCCCATAACTTCTGTGAATCTTCTGTGTGAATCTATAATTTATGTGATACAAAAGACACATTTTTCTACAACCTTCTAAACACAGAAAAGTCACAAAGTAGTACCCAGAAATATTGTGCGTGTATGTATAACCAAACAGTTAAAAATGTAAAATAAAAAAGAATATTTTCATTGTTCTATTAAAAAAAATAACTGATGTCACAATGTACTTAAAGACTTTGTGAAAGAATGTTAATGTAAAGGTTTATCTCAGTTAAATCAATATCACTGTAAGATAAATGCTTCCCTTTTAATGTGCATCAATCTATGTATCACAAGGAGTATGGGGGAAAATTGTACTGTACAATAAAACATGCCATGCAAAACCTTAATGGCCTCATTTTTCATGTCACTTACACAAGAATAAATCTGCTCCAGTCAGGAAAATTATTGTGGATCAATACTGCTATAATTGTGTTCTGGTCTCCTGTGCTCTTAAATTTAAAGACTACATCATACTTTGCAATGCATATATACAGCACTGTATAATTAAGGAGTAAGCCTTAATGCATTTGTTGGCTGTGTGCGCCAGAAAGGCCAGATCCTGTTTTCACTGAGTTAAAGGAACAGACTTACACCAGTGTCACTGGGGGGCAAAAAATGGGCTTTTTACTGTAAAACCTTACTGCTTGAATAGATTGTGAAGGTTTAGGCATTTTATTTATTTAGTTTTTTTATTTAAGACCATGGGCTAGATGCCAAGTAAGTATAATCTGGTGTAATTTCATGGCTTTGCACCTTTTTGTAGGATAAGCACTGTAGCCTTAGAATAAGTTAGCTGGCACATTCTAACTAATGCATTTGAAAAGAGTTACGTAGACAAGGTTGTATTTAGTAGCTGTGCTGGTCTGAGACAATAAGAAATGCAAAAATCTAGAACTATTGGTTCCGAGATGATACTTTTTATTAGATCAACTAAGAAACTGCAAAAAAAACCCCTTTTTCTGTAAGCTAGAGGGACTGATTTCTATCTTTAGCTTCCTCTGTGCAAAAATGAAGTTTGTTTCCTACCTATGGGGACTTTTTACCATCTTTAATTTTCCCTGAGCCAGATGAAGGGTGTGAGAGCCCGGAAGCTTGCACAAAAAGATAATTTTTTTTGCAATTTCTTAGCTGGTCTAATAAAAGGTATCATCTCTGAACCAAGAGTTCTAGACTTTTGCATTTGTTTTATGTAGACAAAGAACAATGCCTTAGCATGGTCTAATCTTAAAGCTTTAGGAAGAACTTAGCTAAAGGCTTAGCACTACCAGTTTAGCTCATGTTAAACTGTATACTGCTTTGCCTCCACCAGACTTTTTAAACACAGTAAAACTTCATCTCATCTTAAATCTTGCTGGACAAGTCAAAGTCCAATGTGACAGAGAGCTATCTGTTTTATACAGTTGACATATCAAGCACGTGGGCAATGCGTTTGTAGCACGAAGAGTTGATAGATGTACCACTAACCATTCTACTTAGGGAAATACTGTGTCCAGTTTGGGGCATTGCATTTCAAGAAGAATATAGAACAGTGTCAGTGGTTCTCTATCTTTTTGGGCTGGAGGCACTCTTCATTAGACTCCAAGCACTCCTCCATAATTTGTGAATTGAGTAGCACCCCACTTAAAAAATGAATCGATATATTATAGTGCTTGCCTCCTTGCAGAGGGGCTGGGCAGTGGGGGTGGGGGATCTGCCATGCAGGGACAAGCCTGAGTTTATTTGCTTAGCATATCTGTTTATCTCCTCATATCTCACTTATCTCCCCATACCTCCAGGAACCCTTCAAAGGATCTGGCGGCACCCCAGGGTGCCCCATCACCCTGGTTGAGAATCACTGATACAGAGAAACTGGAGAGGATCCAGAGATGAGAGACAAAAATGTTAAAAGGGGTGTAGGTACTAGGTTGTAGCCATATTGGTCTAAGGAGATAGGTAGACAAGGTTCTTTGAGTGACTCTGATATCTTTTATTTAAATTTGAGCTGGTCTAAGAAAAGATATCAGATTCACTCAAAGAACCTTGTCTGTCTAAAAATGGTTTTAAAATGCAGCAAGGCAGACTTAGCTCATACCCCAGGAAAAAAACTTCCTAACAGTAAGAGCTGTAGGACAATGGAACAAGCTGCCTAGGGAAGTTGTGGAATCTCCTTCATTGGAGGTTTTCAGGAAGAAGTTAGATAGGCATCTGTCTGGGATGGTTTAGGAACAGCAAATCCTGCATCTGTGCAGGGGGGTGGACTAGATGACCTAAAGGTCCCTTTCAACCCTTTGATTTGATGATTAATGCCTTCCAGCATAACAATGCCCCTATGTCATCTCTGCCTGGCCTCCTCATGGAGTTTAACATGTTGACATCCTGAATGGCTTATCTTCCAGACAAATAATAAGGGTGGGGAGGGAAGGGGGGGATGGGGACCATGCACAGAGCCTCAGTCACGCAAAGGAGAAAGGGACACCCTGATATGAGGGGAAGGGGAATGACATGGTACCATAACACATGGTACCCCCACTTCTACCAGCTGGGTTACACCAAGCAAAAGAAAGCTCCTGCTGCCATCCAGCAGCCAGCTGAAAGACTGTTTAGAGAGTCCTGTGCCTTCTGCCAGCTGCCACAATCCCTTCAGGGGCTGGACCCAATGATCTCACGAGGTCCCTTCCAGCCCTAAACTTCTGTGAAACTTCTGTCAATCTGTGGTGCCTTCTCAGGGTGCACCTCAACTTCTGCACTGGAACCAGGAGGAGTCACCAGTAGCACCTGGATACAAATCAGCCCTAGTGGGGTGCTGGGAATGCTCTCTGCTGCTGGTATAAAAAAGGTCTTCATAGAAGGAATAAGTGTGAAGAGGAATGGGAACCATGACAAGTGGACAGCCCTAGAGCCAAAGAGACTTTCTTCTGGCCAAAGATCTGCAGGACTAGATCCCCTGGGATAGAGGGGGAAGGCCCTAAGTGCAGGGAGAGGTATGGGAATAAGAGGACATTTGGGATTTTTTAAGATAAGGCTGTGCAACTGGTAGCCTACAGGCTGCAACCAGCCCCTGAGGGTTTAACTTGTGGTGTCCAGGCTGCTGCTCTGGGCACTGCTTCCCCCATTGCTCCAGCTGTTGCTGTTACCAGAGTCCCCAGGCTCCCTCTCCTTCCTCTCACTTCCATTTCCTGCCCCAAGGGCAGCACAGCACAGCCAACAGGCCCGAGGAAGCCCGTAGCTGGGTGGCTCTGGGAGATGGAACCCAGGGACACTGCATGGCAGCATGGTACAGCGGGGAGAGGAGAGGAGTGCCCACTGCATGATGTGGCAAGGAACAGGAGGCACATACTATGGGTGGGGTGGGTTGGTGTGCAGGACATGGGGGTACTGTCACAGTGCAGTGAAGGGGCAAGGGGTACCTGCCATGTAGCATAAAGTCATGTGGCATAGTGTGCAGAACATGTGGCTGAAGTGGGGGGGAGGCATATAACCAATGTGGCTGAGGTGCCTGCTGCCTCCAGCCACTCAAAAGTAGGACAGCCCTATTTTAGGGGGAAATCCTGCCCAAGAACTTCTTCAGCAAGAGGAATGAAAATAGCCAAATGTTTTCTGCCGGTATTCCACACAGGGAGTATGGACATGAGAAGCAATGTCTCCCAGAGTGGCCATGGACAAGAGGGGGAAATTTCACCCTGGTGCAAACCTTTATCAGACACAAAAGGACTCCTGTTACCAAACAAGAGAGAAGAGGTTGGTGAGGCACAGTGGTCAAGGGCTCCCTGGACCTCACCAAAGGGCAGCTTTCTGCTCCCTTCTCACCAGATGTCCAGCCTGAGCATGCTCCAGCTAGTGTGTTTTGGTGGATCAAACTCCTCTTCCCTCTTTCTCTGCTGCCCCTTTCACCTCCCCTATCTCTCTGGCTCACCTCCTGCCACTGCCTCCCTCTTCCCCATTTGCAATGAAGAACAGTGGTGAAACTCAGCCAATAGTCTTCTCACGCAAACCTGGACAATCGTTAACCAGAGTCAGGACTGGGTCAAAAAGTGCTACCACTGAACTGAGGTCTCTGATAAGCCCTGACACCTTCCCTGTCTTAGCAGGAGGCAGGGTAGCTGAGAGGTCAGCATAGACCTCTCATTATTGCAATGAGGACTCGTAGTAGAGATGATATCTTTTATTAGACCAACAAGATTTTTGCAAAAAAAAATCTTTAATTGCAAGCTGTCGGGCACAAACATCCTTCATCAGGCATTGAAGAAAAGATTGTACAAGTTCTCCTGGGTAGAAATGAAAGTTCATTTCTTATTACTGCATGCACTTTTGTTCTGATTTCCATTGCAGAGCTGGTTGCCTGAGAGGAGGGATCAGCTGTTGGTGCCATTGCTCACAGGCCTTGCACAAATATCACACATCTGAACAGCAACCCTTTTAACCCATCCTTGGGAGCTTAGAAAGGAACCACTGTACTATGGACCTCTTCCAGGCTGTAATCTTTGCAAAAGATCCTTTGTTAGTAGCACCTTTGAGGTATTGGGCCAAATTACCTTTTCTGTAAGGCCTTTGACCAGGAAGGCATGGTTCCTTTAGAGGCAATACCTTACAGATACACTCAGACTTGGCCCCTTAAAGAGACCCTAAACCAGTGCTGCAGTTTGTACAGTCTGTAGAGCACAGGCCCAGCAACCATGAGAAACCATAAGAAGATCCAGGAGATGGTGAGGTGGAGGGACACCACGTTGCCCGTGGACCTGCTCCCAGGTGATGCATGCCAGGCCATGTGGGAGCGCATTGACCACAAGGATCTGTGCAAAGATCACAAGGACCTGAACTGGCTCGTAGCCCAGCAAGATCTACCAGTGAGGGCTCGGAGACATAGAGAGGGGCAGTTGGGGAGACCCAGTTGCCCATGGCTCAACTGCTATGGAGCCACCGAGATGATTGACCACCTCCTCTGGCTCTGCACCTGCACCAAGGAGGTATGGAAAAGGACGAAGCAGCTATGTGATGCGGTGACCAGCGTCAGCCCACTGTACGAGCACCCCACCAAACACCATTGCCCCGGTTCAATCAGTTTTTGTCCTGCGTCAGGAGTGCCCTGTGGAAGGCCAGGAACCTCCTGTTGTACAGGCACACAGACGTAGAGGTAGTGGCCTGCGTCAAAATGGCTCTGAGCGAACTCCAGACCTACTACCAGAAATTGGTAGTGGAGGATAGAGAGAACGCGGCCAAAGCCACCTGGCACAGAGACGTCCCCTGAGTGGAGAAGGGGGCAGTGAGAGTGAAGAAGAGGAAGGGACAAGCGGAACAGAGGATAGCGATAGCGACAGCAGCAGCGGCTCCTGCAGCGGGAGCTGGAGCGACAGTGACGGAGAGGACATTTGAACTGAGTATGTGACCCCAGAAGCAGGGCAGGGATGGAAGGGAAGTGTTGCCTGGTCTGAGGGACCAGGATTTGCTTGTTTTGTGCGTGTTGCGTGTGATGAGGATATTGTAATGGGTTCAGGTGGCCAGTGTGCCTTTGGATGGGTGCGTGGGTGTGGGTTTTGTAACGGGCGAAGGTTTTTCTTTGTGGTGTGATACTAGGAGCGTAGATATATATAACCTTATATATATAAAAAAATATATATTTTTACAAACAAAAAAAAGTATATACTTACCAGGCAGGGGAAACACCATGACCATGAGGGTGGCTTTCCTACTGGCTGGGGAAAGCTATGAATGTTGAAGGGGGGAGTAACTTGACTGATGTCATGTATAGTTAGCCTGCCACTTTCACTTCCAGTGGGAAGACCTTGGGTAAATGCCGACTTTATGGAAATGGGAGGGTCCTCCCTAGCTTGCTCCTGCAGCCATATGGCTGAGGAACTTGGGGGCATCTGAACCCCAAGCCTCTGGGCTTGACCTGTACGTAGGATGCCCACCAAAGGATTTGGAAGCATCTGAAGCCCCAGGTGGGGGTGGAGGATGCTTGCCGTTAGCAGAGCCACATCTGGTTCTTGAATGACTCATGGATTTGGAATTGTTTTGGCTGATTTGACTTGGGACAAAAAAAGTTTTTCTTAAAAAAAAAAGAAAGTATATTTTGGTTCAGATGAAGTGTCTCGGCCTCTTGTGGGTTAAGATCATGTAGGGCATCTGAATCCCAAGACCACCAGGCTTGGGGCTGCATGTAGGATGCCTGCCAATGGATTTGGGAGTATCTGAAGTCCTGGCATAAGAGCCTGGGATGGAGGATACTCACCGGTTGTAGCCCCATACATGGTGTTTAGAATGATTAAGTTCTGCCTGCTCAATCAATATGGTTGTTGGAATGATTGAGTTTTGCTCAATCGCTATTATTTGGAACTGATTTGGCTGATTTGACCTGGAATACGAAATATATTAATAAAAAAAAAATTCAAAATTCACAGGGCGATTTCTTGGTTTGGCTGTGTAAAATAGCAACAGATTATACAGCCACTCTGTTTTATTTCCCTAAAAGTAAGGGTAGAAAATAGCCACTGGACCATCCCATCAAGAAGACTCACAGTGATAATTATGCAGCGATAATCTTCCCACAGGAGCCATCGTTTTGGAATTCTGTAACTGTTGTGTATTTAAATTCTCCACATTGCTATTGCATCCACAAGGTTTTTGGTTTTTTTACGAGCATTTCCTTGGTTTTTTTCTTTGTGCTTGTCTCAAATACACACCCTGTACCTCTTTACCTACTATAGCCCTTGAATGACTATTATAACATTTGAAGAGAGATATTGCCTGAAGAAGGAGTCAGAAATATTCATGGGGAGTTTGGCTGGGAGCTTTTCACTGAAAGTGGGGTTTATTATCTTGGACAAGGACTAAACATTATAGGAGAGGTTTATGAACATATGGGAATTTTGTACTGTGGTTCTGGTCTGTATTACAAAGTTTTGCTGGCCTAGCTTTGTTAGCTAGGAGCATGAAAAGATCTCACCCCCTAGTGACATAGTTATGCCAGCTAAACTTTCTTGTCTGGACACAGTAGTGCTGGCTGCAGATGGCCTCTGTCAGCTTAGTGTTTTGTTATTTGGGGAGGTAATGTAGCCAAGCTGGCATATGCTGCACCTCACTGCGGGTTTTTGCTTCCACACCTATGCCTGCATAGCTAGGGTGGCAGCATCCCTGTAATGTAGACACCCAAAAGTGGAGACATCGAAAGCAAGAGGCCACTCCTGAGAGATTTGACTCGAGGGGGTTGAAGCTGATGATCTCAAATTCTCCATCAATGAAAATAATTCCTTTTTCTTCCCTTGGACATCACTTCACAGCTGATTTCAAATCCCAAAACATAGTTGTGGGTCAATCATTCTTTGGAGAGTAGGAATGAACACAAACTTTTGGAGGAACTCTCTTCATGGGCATCTCTAATGGGCAATGGAAGCCTCCTTGCCTTCTCCCCATCCAGCTCACTTATCTATATGAGGGCTGACCCATTTTACGAACATCAGACTAAGTGGATCAATCCCACTGGAAGTTGGGACTGAAAATTTGCTCCTAGAGGCAGCAAAGCCTGTTCATCTCCTCACACATTGATGGAGCATCTTCTACTGGGAGGAAAATGCAGGTTTCCTCTGCTATTGTTTCTGTGCTCGTGGTGTGTTTCTGCCCTGTCTGGGCAAGACACAGAGGAGTCAGCAACTTTTGGCTGGTCTCACATTGCTCTGGGGCTTCCCAAGATACGGCTCCCTGCTTCTCTGCTCCTGCTACCTTCCCACTCAAGTCATCTCCTCTGCTCTCTGCCCCCTCTCCTGCCCCACCTCCCTGTCCCCCTTGAACTTTCCTCCCTTCTTGGTTCTCTCTGTTCCCAATCTGTTTGGCAGCAGGGAGGGAAAAATGGTGAAATTCAGTAAACAGCTTCTCACGCAAACCTGGGCAATCTTTAACTAGATCCTGAGTGGCAAACAGGGGTTGGCTGCCTCTGAATGGGACCCTGTTACACTTTGACCTCCTGTCCTGACTGCAGCTCTGTGTCTTTTTTGCCTTTACCTGCTGCCTCTTGGCCTTACTTGCCACAATACCAACTCTGTCCTTGGGCACCCTAAGCACCAGAGCGGTGCTTGGAGAGGATGGACATTTTTCAAACCATTTCAGGGACAATCACAAGTGAAAATGGACCTTTACTGAAGTTTTTTTTTTTTGCTGCTCACAACTTCAGGTCTGAGGAATAGGCTGGTGAGATGTGACATGAGAGACATCATGCTAGTGCAATGGAGCTAAAGGAGCAGGAGCAAGCTGCTTCACAGCAGTTCCACGCATGTCCTAGTCACTGTCATCTTGCCCAAGAAGCTGAGGGTGACATGAGCACTGGTCAACTCAGGGCTGAAAAGGCTCCTGTTCTTGCAAGCTATGAGCTTTACAATCATAGGAGAGTAGGGCTGGCAGGAACCTCACAAGGTCATCTAGCCCACCCCCTCCCTGATCATGGCAGGATCATCTCTGGCTAAACCATCCTAGCCAAGGGTCAGGGATGGAGATGAAGGGATGGAAAGACTACAGCCTCCATAGGCAGCTGGTTCTAGTACTCAACCACCTTATAGTCAGACAATTCCTCTTGATCTCCAACCTAAATTTCCTCTGCTGCAGCTTAAGGCCATTGCTCATAGTCCTGTTCCCTACTGTCACAGAGAAAAGCCCATCTCCATCCTCCTCTCTATAATCACCCTTCAGGTATCTGAAGACTCTTATTAAATCTCCCTTCAGTCTTCCCTTCTCCAGACTAAATAATGCTCACTCTTTCAGCCTTTCCTTTGTTCAAAGTGTATTGAAATCAATAGATATACTCCCCCTGCCTTCTTTGATAGGCTATGTAGCAGACCTGAGTTATTATGTAACTATTTATCGTGGTGAACTTCCACGAAATAAAACTGCAATTATCTTTATTTTTGCCATGTGACCAGAGAATGGTTGGTCAACCAGGCTTCAGGGGAGGTGCTTATAGAGCTGTCCAAAAGAGACCTTTCCACTACCTGGCTCTCCAGAAGCAGGGGTTCCCGGCTCACTGGAGGTGGTGCCTCTATTACTAAGGAGCATCCAGCTGAAGACAATAACTACAACTTGGCTCTGTTCATAGGCAGAGGGAGAAAATATTATTTGGAGGGGCTGAGTAAAACTTAAACTTAAAATTACTTCTACACACATACACATACACCCTCCGCCCCAGCAGGTAAGTCTGTGAAAGAGGAAGGGGCATGGGGTGGGGGGCACAGATCAAGGACACACCGTGAGGGAGGGAGTGCAGCAGGGGCAGAGGCTGGGGTGAATGGGGCCCAAAAGCCAGGGTGAGTCATGGGATGGTCGGAGTCTTGGCGGCTCGTCTAGGGGCTCTGGGGGGCTCCCGCCACTGTGTGCATCCCAGGGAAGCATGGGGGGCACATGCCCACATGGTTTGCGTGTGGGGTGTCATGGAGGCAGGCTGCTGCTATGGGCTGGGCTTCTGCGCCCCGCTGCTGTTGCCTGGGAGCCACACGCAACACCATATGCCTCCCACCACCGGGCAGGTAAGGGATGCGGAGCAGGCACAGCCAGCGTGTGGAAGGCATGTAGCATTAAGCACAAATCCAGGGCACAGAGCCCAGCCTGCAGCAGTGGCCTGCCTCCATCCCATGCACAAATCTGGGGGGCATGTGTGGTCCTCTGCGCTGCCACTACTGCCTTGCATTTTTTGGTGGGGACTAAGCCCCATTAGCTCTGGGCTTTCATCGCCTATGGCTCCATCACATTTTTGAAACACGCAGGTATCATTTGGTGGGTTCACAGCTCTTATCTTTGCATACTTTTGAAAAAAAAGGGTAGTTTCAAAAGCTCATGGAGGACTGTAGGCTGGGGTTGTGTGTGCATCTGTCTCTTATTATATGTTCACATTCTTCTGAAGTGAGTAGCAAAGTCAGGTACTTCCTTTTTTTTTGGGTTGGGGGGCACATAGGGAAGGGAAGAATCAGCTCCTTCAACCCGCTTGTTTGAGGATACAGAAGCTGGAGCTATGTCACTAGACACTCGGAGTGATCTTGGCTTATATGTTGATAGTAGTAAGGGTCGGACTAATCCTTACTATTCAGCTCACATAAACAGTGCATCTGAAGGCTATAATAATACACTTAACCAACAGTCCTAATTAGCCTACCTACAATACATGCAATTGTGGTTATACTGCTTCCTGTTCAAAGGTAGATTGCATGAAGCAGCATGGCATATTGGAAGTATCAGTAGTTGCCATCGTAAGTCTACAGGGTAAATATGCCCATTGTGTCCCAAACTACAGGTTCTTTTTGGAAATTATCAATATATTCAGAATGCAGTAGATCAGCCATGATGCAAAAATCCTGTTGTTTTTAATAGTGATGAAATCAACAACTTTCTATAATATTTTAGGAGTTCAATTAAAGAAAAAAAACTCTCTTCAGCCTTATGGAATTTAGCAAGAAAGTCCTCTTGGATATCTCTCCTTTTGCATTTTGGAATAATCTTTTAAGATTCTCTGGCAAAGATTTTTCTCCCCCTTGTATTCTGTGGGATGATTAAAAAACCAATAGAACAGTGATCATTTAGCATTAACACTGGCAGGACCTTTCCTGTAAGGGAATTACTTCATGATTCGTTTTGATTTGCTGATGCTACTTCATAAATAAATCATAAATCTGTCACTACAGTCCAATACACTCCATTGCAGAACCAGACCTTGCTTTCCATAGAATTGGCCCAACCAGCATTTGACCATTTTCCCCAAGTGATGTTCAACTAGTGTATCTCATGTAGGACTGGAATAAGTGTCCATGGCCCGACCCTTGGGGTAGCTGTATAAAAATACACTGATTTACTCCAACTGAAGATCTGGCTTTGAGTTTAAGATCAATCAGTAGCCTGAGCAGTTAACAACAAACCAACATTTCTTCCTTCCCGCTTCCCCAGGGCAGAGATGATGTTTCAGGGTCCCATATATTTCAAACTACTCTAGACATTTCTTTTCCTACCACTGTACAGATACAGTGAAAAAAACAATTCCCCAGAAAGGAAAGCAAAGTGCTTATGGTACTTTAAGTCTTTGCAGTAAGATGGCTTTTTCCATCTGTGCTTTACAAACACTGTTAGTTCATTTACCCCAACAACACCCTTTGCTATAAGATTTACAGATGGGGAACCAAGGCACAGTGAGATGATGTGACTTGTTGAAGGTCACACAGGAAACCTGTAGCAGAGCTGGGATTTGACTGCAGATCTCCTGACTCCTGCCCTGAGCTCTAGAAGTTACACTTATTATAGGAGGACTGTCCCAGCCTGTAAGAAGCCTGGAGCTGAAGAGCCAGTTTGCTGAAACTGGCTAAACAGCAGGGTGGGCTTCAATGCATCCTCCATACCTTTAACACACAGGTGAATAAAGTGGTTCATATCCCTGTCTAGGGACAGATCCACTTGCGGCCTTGGGCTGTGATTTTCAGAGGAGCCCGAGGCAGTTTTGTAACTCAGACCATATGGATGTTTAGATCTCAATGGCAGCAGATTATGGACCATAACTTCTACTGACACTTGTCCTCTGTGCTGCTAAAGAGCTAGGTATAGAAGTCTATGATTACATGGGACTTAGCTATGTTATATATCAGCTTGAACCAAACACAGCTAGGCCTATATAAGGACAGCCGGTATCGTCCTCTAATGATTGATGTATGAAGAGTATGAAGTCCGGTGGACTTTACCCCTTTGCTGACTCCAGGCACACATTTCCTGTTGTTTGTTTTGATTAGAGTTGATAGACATAGAGATGAAGGCTGCAATGTCGCTGGTGGGAAGCCAAGGCATCATTTCTGTCACTGAGGTTATCATCGCCTCCATTATCTTCTGCCTGATCATCATCATCATCAGATCCTTTCAGCAACAGATCCCCCATGGGCTGAAGAGAATCCCTGGACCCAGGGGATACCCCCTGATAGGCAACATGATGGAGGTGGGGAGGAACCCACACCTGTCACTGACTCAGATGAGCCGGAAGTATGGAGACATGATGCAGATACGGATTGGCACCAAACCTGTGCTAGTCCTGAGTGGGCTGGACACCATCAGACAAGCCCTAGTGAAGCAAGGGGAGGACTTCATGGGACGTCCTGATCTCTACAGCTTTCGCAATGTTGCAGATGGTGAGAGCTTGGCCTTCAGTACTGACTCAGGGGAGGTGTGGAGAGCCCGAAGAAAGATAGCCCAGAATGCCCTGAAGACCTTCTCAGTCTCGCCCAGCCCCACCACCTCTTCCACCTGCCTCGTGGAAGAGCACATCTCCACAGAAGCAGACCACCTCGTCATAAAGTTACTGCAAGTGATGACAGAGCAGGGGAGTTTTGATCCCTGGCAGTACATGGTGATCTCTGTGGTCAATGTCATCTGTGCCATGTGTTTTGGCAAGCGACACAGTCACAATGACCAAGAACTACTCAGAATAGTGAACGCGACTGAGGATTTTATAGAAGTGACTGCCTCTGGGAACCCAGCAGATTTCATCCCAGTGCTTCAGTATCTGCCCAGCCAGTCCCTGAAGAAGTTTAAGGAATTCAATTACAGGTTCATCAGTTACCTTCAGAAAATGGTTAAAGAGCACTATGAGACCTTTGAGAAGGTAAGAGCTTGGGGGCTCTCAGTTAGCATCTCATATCTGAGAGATATTCTCTGCCTTTCAGCATCTTCTAGTTGCTTCTCCTCTTGCTGCAGGCTATAGGCTAACAAATCTGTGATCACCTAAGTATATATGGGTATGGTTACATAGCAGGTGATGGGCACTCAGATCTTCATAGGAAAAGCACAATAGAACTAATAAGCTTCCCCTAAAGAAGCAGGACCTTTCCATCAAGGAAGAAGAATACCCATTACAAGTTACAGTAGGGCTGGAGTGTTGTTGTAGCTATAATGGTCCAGGAAATGTATCAAAACTATGGGTTTTGGGGGTTTTCTTTTTTGTTGCTATCTTATTGGAGCAGCTCTATAGTTCAAAAGAGAGCCTGAAGAAGGGAGTTCTGTGTTTGAAGTCCTATTCAACACCTTTGCCAAGCATACAGATAGTCCAGTAAAAGGTATCACAAAAAAACCCTTGCTTATCATACATTACAAGTTACCCATACAAGACCTGTGACACACAGAAGGCATGTACATACTAGCTAGTTCATTTCAACACCCACTTAGAAAGACTGGAAAAATTCTTTGTTAGTGTAGACCACACTACTTTTTTGCCAACTATTTCAGCTGAAAGAGAAGCATATTAATAGATTCATAGATGTTAGAGTCAGAAGGGACCTCAGTAGGTCATTGAGTCTGCCCCCCTGCCTGTGGCAGGAAAGAGCATTGGGGTCAGGTGACCCCAGCTAGGTGCTTGTCCAGTCTCCTCTTGAAGACCCCCAAGGTAGAGGAGAGCACCACCTTCCTTGGAAGCCCGTTCCAGATTCTGGCGACCCTTACCATAAAGAAGTTCTTCCTGATACCCACCTAAATCTGCTCTCCATCAATTTGTGGCCATTGTTCCTGGTTACTCCAGGGGATGCCCTAGTAAATAGATCATCTCCTATTCCATGCTGCCATCCCCTGATGAATTTATAGGCAGCCACAAGATCACCTCTCAGCCTTCTCTTGCGAAGGCTGAAGAGATTTAGGTCTGTCAGTCTCTCCTCGTAGGGTCTTGCCTACAGGCCTCTGACCATACAAGCGGCCTCCTCTGAACCCTCTCAAGATTCTCTGCATCCCTCTTAAAGTGCAGCGTCCAAAACTGGATGCAGTACTCCAACTGCAGTCTGACCAGTGCCGCATACAGGGAAAGTATCACCTCTCTAGACCTGTTCGTCATGCATCTGCTAATGCATGATAAAGTGTGGTTAGCCTTGTTGATCATTTTGTCACATTGATGACTCATGTTCATCTTGGAGTCAACTATGAGTCCAAGATCCCTTTCCACTGCTGTGCTGCTGAGAAGGTCATCCCCCAGCCTGTAAGTGTATTGACCAGGTGCAGCACTTTCCACTTGTCTTTGCTGAACTCCATCCTATTTCATTCTGCCCATTTTTCCAACCTGTCCACATTCACCTGGATCTGTTCCCTACCCTCTGCTGCGTTAACTTTGCCTCATAATTTGGTATCATCTGCAAACTTGGACAGGGTGCTCTCCATGCCCTTGTCCAAGTCATTGATGAAGACATTGAATAGCACCGGTCCAATGACCGAGCCTTGCAGGACTCCATTGCCCACATCTTTCCAGGTCGATACCGACCCATCCACCACCACTCTCTGGGTGTGACCCCAAGCCAATTTGCCACCCACCTGACCATGTAATCATCTGTATCACAGCCTGTCAGTTTATTTATGAGAACAGAATGAGATACCATATTGAAGGCCTTCTTAAAGTCTAGGTAGATGTCATCTACCTCGACTCCTGCGTCTAAGTATTTTGTGACCAGGTCATAAAAAGAAACAAGGTTGGTCAGGCAGGATCTACCTGCAATGAGTCCATGCTGATATCCTTTCAGTATTATTTCCCCTGCTGAGCTTCTACAAATGTGATCCTTAATGATTTTTTCCAGAGTTTTCCAGAGTATTAGCGCCAAGAATATTGCAGTCAAATCCCTATCACCTCTGTGAACATCTTAAGACATAAGATGTGTGGGCTGTTGTACCACTAAACTTCTCTTTGTCCACATGCATTGAATATTAATTTGCTTAAGAAGTTTATTTGTATGTGCCAAAGTGGAGGTTAACATAATAAAATCACAAAGAAGTAAAGCTAGAAGGGACATCTGGAAGTCATCTAGTCCCTGCTTGACGCAGGGTCATCCCTATCCAAACCATCCCATACAAATCCTTGCCTGAAACTACACAGTTAATATTATCACACAACCACAAGGCACAGCACCCTAACCTGCCACAGGTAAAACAGGGAGACGATGGCAGCCAGCATCCTGCTGCTGCAAGTGTTGTTAGAACACATACAAGAGATCCAAGGAAGAGGGCCATGCCCCCCAGTACAGGGGAAGGTGAAAATCCCCACAGTCCAAACCAATCTGACCATAATTTGTTTTGGCATTTTGCACTTTCAGGGTCTGAACTCTCATGCCCTTATTTTAACAGCCCAGGAAAATGTTCTGACTATTTGTAGGGGGAAGAACATGTTCTCTTAAGCTACTGTACCTAAGACATTTCTGAGTCAGGGGTACTGGTTTTTCCCACACAGGGTCTCTCTAGCAGTAGACTGTTCTTTCTTTACCTTATTTCTGTGCTCACAGGGCTGGAATATTTTTTCCCCTCTTTATCTGATCTTCCCTCTTTCAGGACAACATTCGAGACATCACTGACTCACTGATTGAAGAGGCAAAAAAAGCAGAAGCAAATGCCAACATTCAACTCCCTAAGGGAAAGATTGTCAACCTTGTCAATGACATTTTTGGGGCTGGTAAGATAATTCTCATTCAGATTTCAATGCCAAAGCCAGTGCTGACTCTGTTCTTGGATTACAGTTTTTAGTGCCCTGGCCACATCCCACCTTGCATCAGATGCCAGATTGTCCCATTAGAACATAAGAAACACCATATTGGCTCAGACCATCTAACCCTGTATCCTGTCTGTGACACTGGCAGTAGTGCATGCTTTAGAGGGAGACCACATGAACAGGGTATATCTAGAGGGATCTAGCTCCTATCATACTCTCCCTGGCCTCCACCATCATTGGTTGAGATCCCTGGATTACATCCTTTCTGCTTGATCAAAGCAGCTTGCAGACACTAGCTATACATTTGACCATTCTAATGCTTTTCATAGTGTCATGGTTGGTAGGGTCGGAAGGGACCTAAGTAGATCATCAAGTCCGACCCCCTACCATGAGCAGGAAAGAATGCTGGGGTCAATTAGACCCCTGTCTAATTTACATCAGTGTTCAAAACCAATGTGAATTCCATTAATTTAAATGTAGTATGCATCCAGGCTCACATGGACTAATCACCAGGTTCTCTGAATGAGAGTGGAGTAGCTCTGAACAACTATAACAAGGAGTTTCTTATCATAGCTTTCTGCGTGTGCAAGGTGAAATCTAACATGATCCAGGGAAATCTGATAAAATTCAGAGATAGGGATACCATTGACCTATGTTCACATATCTGTTTTTCCTCCATGCCTGCCTAGGGTTTGACACTGTGACAACTGCTTTGTCTTGGAGTCTCATGTATCTTGTGAGTTATCCTGACATTCAGAAAAGGATTCAAGAAGAACTAGGTGAGCTCATGTCTTTAATCAGAGTTGAAATGCCTCTCTTCAGATGGCCACATTCCAACCTCTTTTTCCTCTTCTTTACAACTTTAGACCAGAACATTGGCAGAGAGAGAAGACCCAGGCTTGCAGATAGATCCATGCTTCCATACACCGAAGCTTTTATTTTAGAGATGTTCAGACATTCCTCCTTCCTGCCCTTCACAATCCCACACTGGTATGTAACTAGGAATACAATTAATTTGGGGGGAACAGCTCTCATGGAGCAGATCCTTGGCCTGCAAATAGTTCCACTGACTTGCTTAACAGTTCATTACTTTGTGAGGGACACAAAATCAGGATTTAGAAAGTACAACTCTCACTAGAATGGTTCCTCATGGGCCATATCCTGACTTATATGTGCCAGGAACTCATTTAGGATCTTAGGAAAGTAGGGTTGGAAGAGACCTCATGAGGTCAGCTAGTCCACTGCTCAAGGCAGGATCATCCCTGACTAAACCATCCCAGCCAAGTGCCCATCCAACCTGCTCTTGAAAATGTCCAGGGATGGAGATTCCATAATTTCTCCGGTGCTTGACCATCCTCACAGTCAGAAAATTTCTTCTACTCTCCAGCTTAAATTTCCTCTGCTGAAGCTTGAAGCCATTGCTCCTAGTTCTGTCCCCTACAGCCACAGAGAAAAGTCCATCTCCATCTTCTTTGTAATAGCCCTTCAGGTATTTGAAGACTGTTATCAAATTCCCCTTCAGTCTTCTCTTCTCCAGACTAAATAACCCTAGTTCATCCAGCCTTTCCTCAAAAGTCATACTTCCCAGGTCTTTAATAATTTTTGCCACCCTGAGCTGGACCCTTTCCAGTCTGTCCACATGCTTTTTGAAGTGTGGGGCCCAAACCAGACACAATACTTTAATTGAGGCCTCACCAGTGCTGGATAGAGTGGAAGAATCATTTCCCTTGATTTGCAAGTGACACTTCTGTTAATACAATCCAGTATGCTGTTGGCCTTTATTGCAACAAGAGCACACGGTTGGCTTATATTCAGCTTATGCTCTACTGTAAACCCCAGGTCTTTGTCTGCAATACTGAAGCCTTGAGAATGAAGAGGAGCCTTGTAGCTTTCCAGATTTAACCTTACTCTCTTCTCACAGCACAACCAGAGACACCATATTGAATGGGTACTACATCCCAAAGGATTTATGTGTGTTTATCAACCAATGGCAAGTCAATCATGATGAGTAAGTGCATTCAGAGTCTCTGTTATGTCGCAGTGTGAGACCTACCCCAATCAACGCAGAGGCTCCTTGTTTTTCAGATAGAACATATCGTTTCCACAGACTTTCAGTAGGACTGGTTGGTACTTGATTGTGAGGGTGCTGTGTTTGTGATAACTTCTCTGTGTTATGCTAGGTTTTGAGACCAAACGGAAATAACAGTTTCTGCCCTAATGAGCTTAATTTGTTTCTGGAGACTAGCCTAGATGAGGTAGCTCTGGCTGTATGGGACCTGCATTTTCCCTGCTTCCCCCATTCTCTAATGGTCTGTGGGAACTCACTGAAGGGGAGGACATAGAGATGGACAGTCAGGGAGGGAGTGAGCCTATAGACTATTGGGACTGGGCTGGCAGGGAGTATCAGGTGGGATGGGCTGCTGGGGGATAGAGTCCATGCAGAGGTCTTGGTTCCTATCAAACCTCCTCCAAGACCTACTAGGTTGCAGGGAGCAAATCTCACTGCAGTTGAAATGATCAGGGGGGTATTTTTGTGAGATAGGAAAAGAACCTCGGTCCTACTGCGGGCAGCTCCATGGAGATCTCTCCTCGCGTTTGTGCTCAGCAGGGGTTCAAGAGGGAAGTGGACTGCTAGGCTGCCTATTAAATACATCTGCAGCTTGTGTTAGATGCAATGGAGAACAGGGTGGGGGTTGAGGGGGAGCCAATGAAGGGATATAGAGGAATGGATGATATGAGGAAGGTTGTTTTTCCAGCACCCTCTTGAATAGGTATGAATGTGGCAAGATTACATTTATCAAGGCTACATACAAGGATGTGGATAGATCAACCACTGACATCATTAGAGTTTAATTGGGCATTGTGGCTTCCGATAGATTATTTTAAGTTGAAAAAGCATCCCTGAGTAAAGGCACATGGGTACTGAGTCTAAAGGCAAGGCTTCCCAGTTTCAGCTCTCAGCCTACACCCTAATATTCATCCAAATTCATCTGACTGTTCCCCAGCCTCCTCTCTCCAGCCAGTGATAGATGTTCTGCTCTTTCCATTCCAGGAAGATTTGGAAAGATCCATCTACCTTCAACCCAGAACGTTTCCTCAATGCTGAAGGGACTGAAGTAAACAAGACAAATGGTGAGAAGGTACTGGTCTTTGGTTTGGGAAAGAGGAAGTGCATTGGTGAGTCCATTGCCAGATGGGAGATCTTCCTCTTCTTGACCACCCTGCTGCAGCAGTTGGAGTTCAACATATGTGATGGAAAGAAGGTGGATATGACCCCTCATTATGGACTGACAATGAAGCATACGAGATGTGAGCACTTCCAGGTCAAGCAGCGCTTCCCAGTGAAGAGCTCCCAGTGACCTACAGGAACGTTAATCTTTAGGAGATTGAATAGGAGAAACTCAGTCCATTTGATTTTTGGCTCATGAGGTCTATATCCTAACTGAGCCCCAGATAGCCTTTGAATTGATTTATTGGCCCCCTACCATCTGTCCATTATCTAATTTCAGTTCACTGGCCTAGAGACTCACAACAGGCTTTCCAGGACAATCCTAGATCATCCATGACTATTAGAGAGTGGGTATGATGGGTGGGATTGTCCACTGGCTTTCTTCTTGAATGCTACTAGGGTATATTCTTTTCATGTGTCCTCAGGAGAGACAGAAGAAGGCTGAAAGTTTGAAGCTATTGGAGCTACCCATATAATTATAAATCAATCATGTACTTAAAATCTGTATTGACTTGATGCCCAAGCCAGTCCCATTGTTAGAGCTTACGGCTGAGATGGGGGGCAGGAAGGGTGTGTGGGGAGGGGAGGTCAAAATCGTTGTTCCAATATATTCTTTTGTTTGTTTATGCCTTTATCCCTGTCTGTATCTCAACATGTGGTTACTGGTTCTTATGATTCCTCTTGTTTTTATAATAAATCTTTTTGTCATTCCTTATAATTTATTATCAGTGGGACGAGCAATTTCAGAGCATTTGGCCAAACAAGCAGGCCTATTCTGTAGACAAGGGGATCTGTAATTTTTGAGTGTGGGACAGAACAAAGAATATGATTCTTCTGGCAGTCAAAACCTCTGCTAAGAGATGGCAAGACCTGGGCGAGACAGGTACCGCTGAGGCACCATAGGCCAAGGAGTTGGCCCCTAGCACATCTCACTTTGTTCTCAGTGGTCAAGCAGTAGGCAGCAGAGAAAGGTTGGGGGATTAAGGCTAGCTGGGCCCTGATGGTGAGAGAACACCTGGGAATGTGTCTCAAAGGCACAGCTGAATAAATCCAGGTCAGAGCATGTCACGGTAAGCTGTTGCCTATGAAAGCATATGCACTGCTGAATAAGATAGTCTATGATGTGCATAGGCCACCCTGCCTTCTATATTGCAGATGAAGGTTGGGATTTTCAAGGGAGTGTATTTTCAAGTTGGGCACACCACTCCCACCTGAAAAGAGATGATAGATGTTTTGTTGTTGTTTTTTAAAATGGTTAAGTTCCTTAGCGCTTTGACTGCAGTCACACAGCAGTTAGCTTGCCTGGAGAAAAACACAAATCCTAAAGAGCCTAACAACTGTGGCTTTCTTAATAATGAATCATGGGCCATAAAACTGGCCAGAAACACAACACCATAGTTTGAGCTTCCATCCAAGAGAAGAATTGTAAGGGATGTAAGAAAATAGAGAGGAAATGAGAATTTGGTACGATCACACTAATGATTAAGCGAGGCAATGCAGAAGAGCCCCAAGGGGAGAAGATTAACTGGAGTTATTAACACTTCCAGCTGGGACAGAACACAACAGACAGGGTAGCTAGATGCAGCTTTGGATGTTTGCAAGTGAGTGTTGTCCACAGCCATCTCTCACAAATGCTAAAAGGGTTACATGATCACACATCCTACCCTGCTTTCCCTCCCCCAAACCCTTTCTCCCATGTGAATGTAAAGAGGGCTTTGAAAGAAAAGATGAAACAATGCTGTCCATCTGGAAAAAGGAAGTCAGTAAGCATCCATCTGATCCTGGAAGGTTACACACAGGCTGGTGTGCTTAAGGAAAAGCAGTTTTCAGAGTCAAGAGCACAGTAGGAAGCAATGTGTCTAGCACTCACACCCAGCTGGATCCAATTGCCCAGCCCAAGCAACCACTTACAGCTGGGCTTATCACATTTGATCCAAGTCCAGTGCAAGGCTCCAACAAATGCCTATGGATCTGTAGCAAGATGCTGTCAAGCTCCGTCTGCACCCTACAAACAGGAAAATAAAGTGACACCTAGCTCCCAGGTAAAGCATTTGGTCATCCATTGATCTATAAGCACTTCACAAAGGAAGTAACCATTGTTATTCCCATTTCACAGGTGGGAGAACTGAGGCCCAAAGAGACAAAGTGACTTATCCAAGGTCAATCGGGGCTCTGTAGCAGAGCTGGGAATACAATGCAGGTTACCAAGTCCTAATCAAGTGTCCAACTCAACAGACCCCATTGTTCAAGTGGATGTTACAGAAGAGACCAAAGTATGGGTTTGCCTTCTTTCTAGCTGCTGTCAATGGGATGCTCTTTAGCATGGACAGCATCCTTGCAGAGTGTCTCCTAGACACTTCTTTTAATCCCAGCCATATGTACTAGCCTTCCCCTAGCCCCTTTCACTCCTGCAGTTAAAGGAGCTGGCCCCAACTCCATCTTTCCCTCCCATATGCCCTATCTTGTAACCTGTAGCATTTCTTCATACTTACAGTAAGAAAGCAACACGTTTTAGGTTAGTTGGAGTTAACAAAATACACATTCAGTTCTTTGTTCTGCCAGGACATTCATATATGCTAGAATCTTCTTCATGGATCATGTTTTTTTCCCAGACTTCATTCCTGAGCCAGGTCTGATTTCACTTACACCAATCTACATGAAGTAACACCAGTCAGCTGTGCTGTGGGAAGGGGAAATTGGGTCTTTTACTTGTTTGTGTTATAGCAGCAGGGTTTTCCAGATGTATGTATGTGTAAAATGGGACATACCCATCTTAGGTATCAGTCTAAACTTTTAGCATCTTGGTGTGAAACTCAACTAATTTCTCAAGTTCCTCTCCCCTCTAATTACTAGGGAGCTGCATTATTTCCCTGCAAGTACCTGACTTGGCTTTCCTCTATGTAATTACACTATCCTGAACACCTGTAGGAAAGGCAAAACAGGAGTGAACTCTGAAGGCTGATAGTTTCAGCTGTGTATTACAGTAGGATCCAGAACTATTCCATTGTCATCTGTCTAGCCTAGGTGCTGTACAAGCCCACAACAAAAAAGATGGCCAGCTTTTTACAGTTATTTAAGTGCCTGGGATTTTTAAAGAGCACTGCTGTGCCTAATACACATTGTAAACTTCTGGGTCCTTTGTTAATGTTTGACTGAGCACCTACTGTAAGGAGCAGGTTGTAGGCAATCTTTCTTAATGATTAGGCCACCGTGGGGAGAGCAGGGTGGAGTCTGAATCACAGGCCAACCCAGGGGTCAGGCAACAGGGACCAAGTTACCAGATCCAAGGGGGAAATCCAGAGGCAGAGTCCAAAATACAGGTCAAGTTCAGATTGTGAAGTCAGAAACCCAATTCCCAAAGCCAAGTAGAGCATTCAAAAGCCGAAGTCCAGAGGCAGAGCTGAGCAAGGTTAGATGCCAGAAAACCAGAGACCAAAGGCTTCAGGGAGGCTTACTGCAGTCATGTTGCTACTTCTATAGCCTAACGATGAGTCTTGGGTTATTAGATAATAGTGCTCCTTCCATTTCTGCTCTACGTATCCATAGCCCTTTACATTACGATGAGTATCATTATCCACTGACCATCTCTGGGCTGGATTTTCATGTGCTTTGGGTCTTCCAGCAAAACTGTTGGATGACTTGCAATCTGCTGCCACTTAAATGGAGAGGCTGCTCTCCCCAGAAGCCAGTCAGGATGCCCTTAAATGTAGCCAGCAGCAAGTTCATTAGCTGGGGGAGAGCTGCCACTTAGTTTCTGGCAGGTTTGGCCTGCTGGGCATTTAGTCCCATCTGGGCTGTCTGTTAGGGTCTCTGACACCTACCTTCATTCTGAGGTGCCAAAATACCTTCAGAGATGTGGCCAGTTTTATGGCCCCTGATTCATTGCCCATGATTCAGAGACTATGTCCTAGAGAGGCCCCAGTCTAACTAGACAAACTGGGATGTGAAAGTGGCCCAGAAAAGGAAAGAAACTTGTCCAAGCCAGTCAGAGGTCTGTGGCAGAGCTAAGAGTGAAATGCAAGTCTCCTGAGATCTAGCCTGGTGCCCCATGCTCTCTCCCATGCCACATTCTCTTGCTAGCTTCATATTTCTATTCCTAGAGACAAATCTTTGAGGGCAAGCATTTTATTCCTGGATGACATTTATCAGAGCCATTTGATATTAGCTTAAGTTGCCAGAAAACTGCCACGTAGCTTTGCTTTTGCAACGGAAGGCACTCTGCTGTATAGCAGGTCTTTCCTTCTCCAACCTTGACAGCTTATCCCTATACAATATTTTTGATTGGCTACCTCTGTTCTATTTAGGAAATAAAAATAATCAGAAGGCAGTCATTTATTTTTCACAGCACATGGAAGACAAAATGATTTCAAGACTGTCACAGAATGTTTTCCAGGAAAATTATCCCTATGCTGGTTAAACCTGTCAGAGCCCATTAATTGAATGTCTATGGCACAGTGGAAACTTCCGCCACAGTGAAAATCCCACCAAGTCCAACAGCCGCATCGTTCAACGAGCGCCACCCATTGGCCGGTTACAAATTATTCCCACTTGGCAACTAGCAATTGGCTTGCTATCCATATAAAAGTAAAAGCAGTTTCCGCCCAAGTTGGAGAACTCCACACGCATCCAGGAGTAAACTTGGCAGACTGATCACCCACCAACACCAACACCCCCCCGCCCCCGCCCTCCCCGCCGTATCCCCTACCTGTGCACTCGATAAGCCGCTTAGGGAACGTCTCATCTCGTCTCAGAGAATTCTCACTACGTTTGTAACTGCAACTTAAGTCAACTTTCTTCCTGCGCTGCACACATCGGCAGCGTAAGTAAACGATCTATTTGTTACCAATACTCATCCGTGCCTAATTCCACTCCACTCGTCAAAGTACCCACCTGACGTTCTGGGTTCCTGGCCAGAGCCTGGCAGCCGGTCGGCCACCACAAAACCCTGCGTTTTCAGGCCTAGTGCCAGGAATCTGATCTATCAAACAATTGAGAACAGTGATTCTCAACATTTTAGACTCAAGGCACCCTTGTTAGGCTCAAGGCACTCCTTGTTAGACTGAAGGCACCCCTCAGAAAATGCCAACACTTAGTTTTCACTCATTTTTTGACTACAGAAAAACAATACAGCCATTTTTCTATTGCAATGAACTCAGAAAGTCCACAACAAGGCAGCTTTTTTTTAATACTATGTATTCTTATTTGAAATCATAATTGGATTTATCTTGTCAATCATGTTTACACAGGGCTAATGTTGTGTGAAAGTGTGTGACACCCTGAAGGGATCCTGGTTGAGAACCATTGATTTAGAAAAAAAGAAGCAACCCTGTGGGAATTGTCATTTGACCGCTAGAGGGAGCCAATGTGGTCTCATGAATTTATTGAGACAGTGAGAAATGTACAATTTATTGAGAATGTACAAAGATTAACTATTACAGACCATGTTGTGCATTTCCAGGGTTGAGCTGGGTTTAGATGCATGGTCAATGCCAGGAAGGTTAATATCTTAAACCAAAACATCCTGAAGAAGAAAACTCATCTTCCTGATCCTGTCCTTCTTCATTAAGGCCCAGTTCAGCAAAGCATTAAATCACATTGCATTCAATAAGCCTCCACATTAAGGTTTTCCTGGTATCTATCCTTGGAAGGTGGGGGTGCCGTTTAGATAGCTGTTGTGTCTGTCTGCTTTGTCTGATCATATGCGTAAGATGAGAAGAGAACAAAGTTGTGTGAACAGGGCATTCCTAGACTTGCTCCTACTATGGCCAGTTCTTATTGAGCAAGTTTTATTCAAGAGACACTTCTGTACCTATCCTTTCAGCCTTAATACTGGTTCTGTTCCCTGAGAGGGGAAACAGAGAGGTTAAGACCTAGATTCACCAAGTTATTTAGATGCCTTGCTCCTATTCAGGTATCTAACTCCCCTAGACTCCAATGGAGTTAGATGCCTAAATCCCTCTGTGGTAGTGACTTTACGTGACTTGCCTAAGGTCATGCAGGAAGTTGGTTTCAGAGCAGGGTTTAAAAACGAATCTCTCAAGTCATAAGAATCATAAGAATGATCTGTTTGGGATTTTTTTCCCTCCGGGTCTCAGCTTCACCAGCAGATTGTACAGTGACCAGCAAACAAGAATTTATGAGATCATGAGTGAGGAGAGCAACAGAGGTGAACAGCACAGAAGCAAAGGGATATTCATAACAGTATTTAAAATTACCCACAGCAGATCCTCAGCCGGGGTTGATTTTTGTAGCTCATTTGACTTCCATTAAGTGGCCACAATACACACACAACATCCAGTCTTTTGCTTGCTATTTCTAGCCACAGTGGAGCTGGCTGATGGTTCAGGTTTAGACATCTCAACTATAGTGTTGATCAAAATTCTCAATCTCAACCCCAAAAAAAGCGGGGGGAAAGCGAAAGGAAGGTTTGCAGATGTGGCTGCCAGCCAGCTCTAGTGTATCTCTAATTCAGACTTTTGAGCCATGACACCGACTAGGAAAAATAATTCTCTTCCCTTCTACTGCCATGCCAAAATCCTTTCAAGGCCACTAAGAGCAACATCCGCCATGGCAGTAATAATTACCCTATTTGTATAATATCAGGTTGTACCCATATAAATACACTTTTTGTACAAATGAAGGCAAAAGGACATTTAACAAAGGCTGTATGTGATATGTGGAGGAGACAGTCTGCACTAACAGACCTATACCTAACTGCCTATACGTGATCTTGATGTCTCCCATCCATCCCCAGCTTCCCAGTATCAGCTTGAGAGGGTATGCATGGGGCTGCACAGCAGCTACTGCTTGTTCAGAGACCAGGCTCATGGTCCAGCCCAACAGCTTATGTTTCTACTCTTGCAAAGATTGTTTCAGGTTCCATTGCTTCCTCAATGTGTTGTCCATGGACAATAACACCTTTGGTTCCTCACTCAGTGCATTGTGCAAAGTACAGCAGACAGATTTCATCAGCACCACATGAGTCAGTGAGCTGTCACTTCAGAGAACTAGGTATCTGTATTCTGCTCTCAGCCTTCCAGGTGCTCACGCTACCTCCAGCCAGCATTTCCCAGGTCTATAGCTGACTTGTTTGCCTCCAGGCATAAAACTACCATTACCTAAATGTCCACACTGGGTCACCTAGAGTAGCAGTAGCCTCTGTAGTGGGTACTGAGCACATGGAAATCCCATCATTATCCCATCAGTGGATAATGATGCTCCTTATAATATAAAGTCATATGGATATGTAAAGCAGAAGGGGAGGAAGCCACACACCCATCCCCCATAGCAAACTACTGAGTACTTCTAGTCTAAATGGACACCAAACACATTGGGAGCACTGACAAACCTGCTGGTAACTGCACTGAGATAAGCTCTATGTAGTTAGATGGGTCCTAGATGCAGTAATGGTTCAAGATAGAGCTAAAGAGGGTGATGCAGCATTTGCTGGGATGAGCTGGCTGGGATGTCTCACTTGGGAGGAAGATGAAGAGCTTAGGAGTGAGAGTCTAAAAAAGAGTCTGCCCAAGAGGAGAGAAGATGAGGGAAGGGTAGGTAGACAATGGGCTGAGCTAAGAATCCTTGGAGGAGTGGACATTTTGCTGGATCAGGACCCCATTTAGCTTTGATCATAATATTATTTGTGGTGGCCTTGAAGTACCAGTCATGGGACCACTTCTCTGCTGTCCATTGTATTAGTATGCTGAGTGCTCAGATACTTAGTAACGCACATGGATGAGTCTGCTCCCACCATAACAGGTGAACTGTCCATTCCCCACTGTTTGATGCCAACTCTGTAGCAGAGCTGTGGTCAGGGTCAGTCACCAATCACACCACTCCTGGCATCAGAGCCTGCCTCCTGTCTGGAAGGTGTTGCTAGGGGGTGCCAACTGAGGACAGGGTGGCCCAAGCAGTGAGCTACAGAGGGAACAGCTAGAGCTGTCAACTGCGCTCATGGATGGAGAGGTGGATTTATGCTGGCTCCCATGCAATCTGTGCCCTTGGAGACTGACATCTTGTCTCTGGGTCACTGTCTGGTCTCCTTGTCCCAGTGAGGCATATTGTTCCCTTGCACATCAATGCGGTTCAACCAACTCCACCAGTGGGCAGAGAACAATACCTGAATGAGTAGAACCAGGATGCGTGAACTGTGGTTTACTGCAACACACACTGTAACAGAGACTAACCACCCATGACTCATTTCCACAGCCATAACTGCGTGCCTTTGCAAATGGAGCTAGCCAGGGCTCCTAACACACCCTACCTAAAATCGCTCAACAAGTATTACATGGGACACTCCTGTGAACAGAGAGAAGCAGCAGGACAGGGGGAGGAGTGTGGGAGCTGACTGTTGAGAAACTTAGGGAGATTCCATTCTCAGATGGAAGAATTTGCTCCCACCAGTGTCAGGTAAAGCTGGCCTGAATCAATAGAAGGAACTTCACTGGGCTCTGCAAAATCAAAGCGCAAACATCCCTTGCATTGCTTTGTCTACAGTAACCTAGGGTAGATGGCAGCCAGGTGGTTAAGGTGCCTCGTGCAGCTCTGCACAAGAGTCCCAGCCATTTCTTCCTTCAGCGGAGCTGCTCCAATGACAGAACCATGCTGGGGTGGCTTTAACAAGGATGCTTATATACATGCTTCCAAAGGGAAGAACCAAAAAAAACAAAAAGAAGAGCTTGGGTTCTTTTTAGCTGGTGCCACCAGGTTCAGTGTCACCATGGAATAGCACCAGATCACAGCTGAGCCTGCAAGAGTTTGGGTTCAGAGCAGGGGTCTGTGTGGCTTCACTCAGGCCAGTTGGAACCTGGTCTTGAGCATTCATTGATGCAACCTCACCCATCACATAGAAAACAAAATGCCAAAGCCTGGATCGCTAAAGGCAATTTTCCACCTAGCTCGGGGAAGTGAGCAGCTATGGACCAATAAGGATCTGTGCATAAGGGACAAAGGAGAAGGCCCCCTCGGAAGGAGAATTTCCTCTAGCTGCAGTTCTCAGTGGGTGCGTCTACACGAGACACTTAATGTGCAGTAGCCTAATAACACTGCACAGTAGCGTGCCAGGCAAAAACCGTGCTAATACGCTACTGCACAGTAGTATTAGGCTACTGCGCAGTAAGTATCACTAAAAATCCATGCGCTGGCATTATCATGCAGTAACTGTAGTTACTGCACATTTAGTTAGTACTTCATTAAGCAAGTACTAAACTAGACATGCAGTAACTACTGTGCATTAATGAACATGTAGATGCACCCAGTGAGATTTTTGAATGAGCTGCAATGCAGAAGCCTTCATGGGCCTAGGGCAAAAAAGACGGAGAGGTGTTGGGCATTGTTCACCAGAGCCCTTGCGTGACTTGGTCTACCTACCTTGAGTAAGATGCCTCCACTGAACCTAATGCCAGTGGCTGTTTGCTGATAAGAGAGACTGAGCCGCTCTCTCTCATGCCTCTGGCTGATGATAAGATAAAGCAGCAGCTGTGCTCTGTGCTGGGAAGGAGCATTTTATTGCTGCAGGCGAGATAAGCAACATGTGCTAATAGTACGGCTCCTGCTTGACATTGTCCTTCATTAAGGGGCATGCTCTTTGGGATGCATGCTTCTCTGATACTGGTGTGGGTCCTCCAGGAGATCCAAACAGCTGTTTCTCATGCCCAGCGCACATGTGGCAGGGGCCAGAAAGATGACCGAAGAAGGCTCTGGGCAGAGGAAACCTGAGATGAAGGTTTAGCGTTAGGCGAATCAAGGGGCAGAGGGTAAAGGGTCCAAAAATGGGTTCCAGGCAGCTTTAAGGAGCTTCCTACCCATAATTTCCCCCTCAAAAGGTACCTGGTACCCAATAGCAGGCTTGGGAGGGTAATACCCAGTTTTAAAGGGACACATCCTCCACTTGTTTAAATTACAGTGGCTCCATTGACTTCAATAGACATGCATCTATGACTGACAGGCACTTCTTCTTGCATAGTCCCCTGAGGCTCACACTGGTCCTTTTCTAGACATGGCTCTGAAGGAATTAGGCCAGTTGAGAATCTGGCTCCTTCTTCTTTAAGGGGCCACATTCCCTGCTGGAAGAAAAGTATAAGAGATATGCACAGGGAGGCTGAAACCTCCAGAGGAACAGACAAGTCAAAGAGGAGAGAGATCAGAGGAAGTAATGAAAGCAGAAGCTGTGATGATGAAAAAGACAAGGGCCTAGGAGAGAGAAGGAAAAGGCAGATGGATGAAAAGACGTAAAAGGGGGAACAGGAAGTGGAAGACAGAAGGAGACAGATGTGAGCAACAGGATGTTTGCCAGGCCAATCCCCATATGGTCCAAGGTGGGGATGTGGTCTCAGCTCGGAGGGATTCAATGACTGGCAGTCTCAGATCGGGCAAGACCCCACATGCCCATTCTGTGCCAGGGGAACAGGAAGGGAAATTAATCTATGGTGATCACACAGTGAGGGCCCTGGATGGGCACACAGGGCAACCAGGCAAAGTGCTTGACTGCATAACTACCCCAAGCCCTGGCCTCTTAAACAGTCGGTATAACGAGCTCTCTGTGTTTATGAAACTGATAGGAGCTAGAGATCTAAAGACCCTGTAAAGACGTGGGCTGTGTGTAGGTGCCTGAATAGGAACTGAGCAGACTTGAAAGGCTGGTCGTCACACTGGGTATACATTTCCTTCAGCGTCTTGTCCTCTGACAGCACAGTGATTTATAACAGTAAAAGGAAAGCGCTTCCAACCGTATATAACACACCCAGATTTCGGGGGGGAGGGGGAAGAGTGAGGCTCCCAGTAAGAAATCAAGCATTACCTTTAATCATGCCTTGCCCTAGCAATGAGTAGCATTAACTTCCTTGAACTTCATTTCTTTACAGTTGACTGCCATTGTGAATCTTCTTTAAAAACTCCTTGCCACGTGGGCACAGAAACCCTTGGCTTCCAGATCTGGGCTCATCCCCTGGGCTCCTGCTGCCTCTTAGAAAGTGCATGTAAAAAAGGGATGGTCTGGAGAGCAGGAAGGACTGCAAGAGTCGTCATGATGGGAGCAAAGCTTGGACAGGAATTAATTAAGGAGGGGGTAGCAGGTGGACAATGTTTGACCTACGTTTGTTTGGTCCCAAGGTGAATCAATCCATCTTACTTCAATCCCTTTCTCCCTTCTCCTTCAGACACTTTCATTGACACCCCTTTACCGAGGCCCCTCTGAGAGCTGTGACTTGTGCTTGGCTCTTTTGACCTGAGTTAAACCTGGTTCTTCTAAACCACTCCCACCCTGCTGATCCATTTCGTCCACCTGTCACATCCTGTTGGACATGTATATTGTGAACTAAGCAGAAGGATCTGTTTCCTGTGCTCTTTGTCTGTACTGTACCTAACAAACCATGTCCCTGCAACCGGATTGGATTTCCTGGGTGCTACTTTAATTAATTCTGGGACACTCAAGCCTGCTGGGGGTGGAGGGGACACACAGGATAGCTTTGATGGCTCAATAAATGGAGCTAGAATGCGAATATCCCCTCCCCGCCCCCTTGTCTGTCGTTGCTCTGATGTTGCATCTTAGCCCTTTGCCTTCTCCAGCATGGGGACCTGGAATAAACAAACCCATTAATTGTTCTCAGGAAAGCCTTAGTCGCTGTTACTAGATAAGCAATGCCCTCCCCCTTTCTTTTTCTTTTGCTAACTATCTTCCTTAATTAAAGCCTTCAGTCCACAATCCCCATGTAGACTGCCAGCTCTATGATGTCCTTACTGGAGCTGGCATTGTGATAAACAAAGAGGGGCTTTATCTTCTCAAGGCTTATTAGCTTTATTGCTGGCTGATAATAAGCCATCATCATTCAGTTCAATAGAAATCTTTTTAGGTTCTCCTAACAGGGCAACAATGCTCATTGGTTCCTGAGTCCACAGCGTTTATGTCCCAGAAGCTCCCCTACCCCACTTCCTATCCCATGTAATAGCATTATGCTTTCCATTTGACACAATGTGCAGTTAATTTGTAGAGCTCACAAGCTCAGACATTTCTTCAGTTAATACAAACACCCTGAGTGACACTAGGTAGGCAAAAATGAAGTGAATGATTTAAAAGGGATCTGAAGGCATCATACTTCAGTGAATGAGACAACTGTTATATGGCAGAGGTCAGGAAGGAACGTCCCCTGTAGGCAGGTTTCTGGCAGTGTTTCGGGCCTCTAACAGGTCTGGTTGTTTCCTATAAGGACTCCAGGGAGGAGGATGAAACTTCTGAGTGAGTATAATGAAGATCTAGCCAGGCACAGGACAGGGGGTGGTCTGATGGGCTATGGCAATTCCTGTGTTGACCGGTTCTGTTGATGGGAACCTTGGCACAGAGAGTTCATGCAACTTACCCAACATCGCCCAGTACAAATATATTTACAAATGGTTCCTTGCAATGCATAGATGGTAAAGAGTCCTGGACTCACAGCCTTGGAGGACAAAGGACCATTATCCAAGGAACTTCAGAGGCTTGAAACCCCACCTGGGTGGCTTGAGAAGTTGGACTCCATTGTTTTAGGGATCGTGCATCTCTCTGGTAACAGACGGCTGCTGCCCCAGTCACCTTACCACCTGAGTAGACAAGACAGACTAAGAAGGAGGAAGCAACCTTGATGTGCATTTTCCAAAGGGGCAGAAGGCACAGAGAAACTAGGATCCAAATCCTCAATCATAGGTGCCTATGTCCCTTTGACATTACTGAGAATGATCCTTAATGCCTTTGAAGAACTGGGCCTGAATGGCAGTCTTCAGCTTATCCAGGAGACCTATGGAAGAGATGGGAACTGAACCTAGATTTCCTGGGGTTGCTTCTCTATTGCCCTACACCTCCAGCAGGGATTTAAACCAAAGCAAGGAGAATCAGACTGGTGCCATTTGGAAGCTCCCAGGGGCTGGACCATATTATTATTCCTTGTTCATATTATAGCTCCTGGCACAGCAGGGTCCTGGCCCATGACAGGGGTCAGTGCCAGATTATGACACGCGGAGGCCCTAAACTATGTCCCGTTTACGAGGCCCCATACAATAAAGATAATCCACAAAACCCATGAAAATGGATTTTCATGAAATTTTAAAATGAATTATTGTTATTTCTGCATAAATTTATTAACTCAATATGAATAATAACTGTGGAGCCATATATATGTATACTTTTGTCATATTAGAACAAAAATGTCCAGTTTTTTTTCTTCTTTAGAGGCCCCTCATACTGTGAGGCCCTAAGCTGTAGCTTAGGTAGTTTAAGCCTAAATCCAGCACTGACAGGGGTAAATGCACTACCTGCAAAGCAGTGGAGAGCCCATCCCAGGGGATCCTAGTCCAGTACTGTTAGCAGATGCACAACACCGCCCCTGACAGCACTGGTTGGAAGAGGCCGGTGCTGTGCAGAGGCTCTGGGGTAGGCTGAAAGGCCATGCTTTCCTCAGGTCTTGTCCTCCCACGTGGCTTGGGACTGTGCCTCGGAAACGTGTGATTGCTGCTGTTTATTCACCCCTCCTACCTGCAGAGAGCTGTGCGTGGCAAAACGATCCTCCCAGGGCGTTGCAGGGAGATCAGCTTTCTTAATTGTTCCCCACCCTTTTTTCCCTGCTTTGATTTCTAGCCAGCACCTGGAGAGGAAGTGCTGAGCCAGGCGGCTGGAGGGGAGCACTGGGCACGACACCTTTGTCTCCCAGGCACGCAATGTCATTCACATGCTGCTGCTTTACGTGCTGGAATGGATTCCTCCTCCACTGAGCGGTGGAAACAACACCTGGCCTGACTGCTCTCCTGGCTCTAGGGAGGGGGTGTGTGTGCATGAGTGAGAGCCAGAGAAGCTTCACTAATTCTTGTAGGTTCCTATCCACTTTGCTCCTACAGCAGTGATACCCAAATAAGGGGTCACGGTCCCAAGCAGGGTCATAGCACTTATAGGTGGGGTCACAGTCCCAAGCAGGGTCATAGCACTTACAGGTGGGGCTGTGCCTTGAATGTAAGGTCCAAAAGCCAACTAGGAGTGGGGCCACAAGGCCAGGAGTGGGGTCACATAATGGAAGCTGCTGTTCTATGGGCTCCTGTCTACCAGCCTGGAAGGGAAGTGGAAGGAACGGAGCAGAGATTGAAAGGCTTTTGGAGCAGGGTTTTTGCTGTAGGTTTGTAACAGATCCTAACACAGTGGGATGCAGGTCAGAAAATGGTGACTCTAGGCACTATCAGGGTACAAACCATACCATGTGAGCTGTCTCATACCCCTACCCGCTGCAGTCATGCTGAGGCAGTGGGTGGAGACCTCAGAGATGTGGGCTTCCTCATTGTCCCTTGTATGACTTTGGGCAAAACACATCCCCTCTCTGTGTGTCTGTTGCCTCACCTCTAAAATGGGGATAATGCTGCTTTCTCTGTGTGGACTATTTAGATTCTAAACTCTTTGGGGCTGGGACTGTCATTTGCAATGGGAATGTAAAGCACCTAGCACAATGAGGCCTGATCTCAGATGGGGTCTCTGGGCATGAGTGTACTACTGCTGTCAGGAGAGGGTATCCAAAGCCCACATCCAGCCTGTGGGATGCCACAGAGATGACAGATCTCAAGCACCCACACTGCAGTGTAGGTGCCCATGACTCTGTCCTCAGAATCCTTCTTTACCTGTGCAAAATCCCTGCATGCCAACTGGCACCTGGCAGTACCATGAGGGAAAGCTCCTCCATGATTCCTTCAGTTGATTGAGGCCATCTGAATGGAGAGAGTCTTTGTAGATGGAACTCAGGATCATGTAACCACAGCAGTAGTATAACTCAGTTGGGGCTGGAGCCGCAGCCCCAGGTGCCACCTTTATGGTGGAGGGGAGGGGTGCAAAAACAGCCATTGCTGCAGCGGTGACTGATCCCACTGCTGTCATCAGCAGGGCAGGAGCTGGAGCTGCTCCAGACACCATGCAGCTGCCCCGACACAGACCTGCACTGCTGTGCCTCTGACCACAGGGCCTGTTCTCTGACCCATCTAACTGTTGAGCATCTTTCAGATCTTCCCCAGTTCTTTGCCTCAATAATATCCTACAGCAGGGAGTTCCACAAATCAATTTCAATAGCTCCACTGCCTTTACCGGGCCCATAAAAAATGGGGTTTTTAACCGAGAATCAAAATGAAGTACTGCTCATCACCCTTCTGGTAACTACCTTGGCAAAGGTGTATTGGGTGTTTTCCTGCATAGATTCTCCAGGCATTTTCCTGCATAGATTCTCCAGTGGGAGTTTGAGATCTGTTGGCTCTGTGACATCCCACAGGCTGGCTGTGGACTTTGGACACCTTCTCTTGTTAGCAGTATTACAGTCGTGCCCAGAGACCCCATCTGAGATCAGGCCTTGTCGTGCTAGGTGCTTTACATTCCCAGTTGGAATAGCTAGGAGCATCTTCAGATCGTGGTCAACTGAGAATCTAGAATTTGAATGCAGAAGGATATGAAGATCATGTGTAGCAAGTGGTCTAAAGATTCTTGGTGGTGTCCTCAAAGAGCTGTCAGAGATGGACAAATGGACCAGCTGGCACCCAGAACATTGGTCTGAAGCTGCACACAAACCAAGGGCTTCTTGGTGCTTCTTATGAATTGTGTTACCTCCTTCATGCTCACAGAGCACATTCAGCTGTTGGCGGACTAGAAATGGAGATAGGTAAGAAAACTGTAAGAAAAGTCTGGGCTGAGCTGGGAAGTAGGTGTCAGAACTTCTGAGACACTCATCTTACTGCTCCCACTGATGGGCTGTGACCTTGGTTCAGTCACAGAGGTCCAGATCTTTGAAGGTTTTGTGGCTGGTTTGCAGAAGTAAGGGGTAGCCCAAATTCCGGTTGAATTCCTTGGTGACTGTGTGTGATTAGGCCTTCTGACCCCTCACTTCTGTGACTGTCTGCTTCCCTCTCCCTGATGATTATAATGCTGATCTAGTGCTCAAAGCAGCTGAGGGAGCTTAGAGTCTTAGGCTCATAGGCTGAAATGTGAGGAGGGCCCATGAGACCATCCAGCCAGACCAGGCAACCTCTCCCAGCCACTCCTGCATTCAGCCCATTGCTTCAGTTTCACCTGGAGCATCCTTTCAGACAGGCATCAAGTCTTGAAAGATTTGAAGTGATGGGGTCATAATATCTCTAAGGGCAGTCATACTCATGATTAAATGATCTTTGGTGTTAAAAAACATGGCCTTTCTAATCTCAGCCTCAGCTCGTAATGATTGGATTTTATTTTGTTTTTTCCTGCTAAAAACAGGAGCCATCTCCTGTCAGGAGTAATTTCCCCATGGAGATCCATGGAGATGACCTCATTATGGCTTGTAAAGCTTCCTGAAGATGAAAGCTAGTGCTAAGTAGGAAGAGAAGGACAAACCTGATCGATTTTTTAAGGAAGTATTGGAGATGGAGTCCAAATCACAATGGGGATCTGAACCCTTCTGAGATATGTCCACCCCTAAGCAGTCACTCCTTTTGGGCAGGTGAGGGGGAATCCAGCTGACCCCTCTTATCCCTGGCAATCCAATGTGACTCAGCATCTCATACTTCAGATCTTCTTCCCAACCCAAAATGCTTGGCGTGAGAACATGAGAGCCCGTGATAGCTCCATCTCTGTGTAACAAGCAGGGGTGAGCTGCCAGCATTTAACTCCTTCCAAAGCTCTCTTCAGCTTTCCTGTCCCTTGAGGCTTTTCAGTCTCCACTAATTAAACATATTGTCTTGCCACTTCCATGGAGGAAGGTCTCTAGGCAGTGAACTCAAATAGCAGAGCAAGCCTAGTCAAATAAAGCACAGTGCATGGCATTTGTTCTTCTCCAAAGAGATTTCATTGAGATAGACCCAAACCAAACCCTGTGAGTGCCTGAGGTCAGGAACTAGATTCAAATGCCCCTAAATGTAAGAAGAGACTGAACTGGCTAGCACAAGCCCATTTCTAACTTCCTGGCCAGGTGGGATACCTCCGGCCACTGCAGAGTTGTACTTTATAGGGACTGTCCACATTTCCAAGAATGATGGGATCCCCTGACTATGGGATATCTCCTTCTCTGAGCAAACCATGCCTGCCTTTGGTTTCTACTGCCTTTATAGTTACTGTATGAGAAGCAGGGATTTTTAGTCATATCTTCTGTTGGACCAAAGGTATGGTTGGGAGAGCCATTGGACAAGCTTGTGGGCTTCATGTTCCCCTTCTTAGGTCTAAGAAGAGGCAGAGGCAGGCTCAACTAAATACCAGAGGAAAGCCAAATACTAGAGGAGGCCACACAAACACCAACAAACTCTCCCTATGCCTGAAGAAGGGCGCTTGCGCCCGTAAGCTTGCAATGAACAAGTTTTCCAACTATTCAGTTGGTCTAATAAAAGATATCACATCTACCCCAAGAACCTTGTCTGCCTATGTCCTTAGAGCAACAGGGCTACAATCAACAACCCTCCAGGAAAGCCTCAATGCCAATACAAACAGTCTGCTTGGAGGGACAGGGGAGGGCAGTGAACTAGGGGCGAAGAGGTGTTACAGGGAGCAGTTGTGAAACAAAAGAAATACAGGAGAATAGGCAAGATACTTAGTGGCAGAGTGCAGCCACTCAAGGGATTGTTCTCAGGCCTGTTTTCTGCAGGTGTTTTGTAAATCTCCTCTGAGAGCGAGGACTGTGAGTTCAGAGTGTGAACCGCTGTTTTGTGAAAACATGCGCCTACTAGTGGTCATGTCTCTGTCCTTTATAATTTTCCCATTCAAATTCATTCTGGTGCATAGTTTTTGTCTAGTTTCACCCACACAGTTCCCATGAGGGCATCTGGCATGCTGCATGAGATATACCACATGTCAATAAAGAGATCACATGGAAAGGAGCTGAGGGATCCTCTTCAGTACTCCCAAGCCTGATACATGAATGTTACCATTGTGGTGAGGATGAGCTATGTGCCAATTAATTGTCCTTTATCTAATGAGCGGGTGTTTGGTTCCATTCAGAATCAGAACTACAGGTTTGAGATTCTCCGTGAAAGGATATGGAGCCCCCAGCTCAGGAACAGTCAACCTGATGGGCTCCCAAACAGCTTTAGGCTGGGAGGTCTGGGAGTTCCTGTCTCCAAGGTACTCAGTGTGGTGACTCTCTAATGCTGTCTCAAAGCAGACAATCTGGGAATGCCTCCAAGGAACTGGATTTCCTACATTCAGGCCCTCAAGTCTGTCCTTGGGCCATGAAGCAAGCTACCACAGAGCTGGGGGAGTGAGCTGGAAGGAAATCAGGCCTGCCTGGGCCCATGAACTCATCATTAAAGTTGAGTTGTCTTTGGCTATACATAGAAAGAATGGTTGTATCACAGTCTGATGATGACACAGGTATAAGTTGTTGTAACTGCTTATACCAATGTAACTGTTAACCTCACCATGATCCTGTGTTTTAACTCAACAGTTTTTTGACCAGCTCTTGTTTTCAACTTGATCTCAACATCAAAGCAATCCAGGTTGGTGTGGACAGGAAGCTGATCTTTTAGAGGGTCATCCAACCTGTAGCTTCCCAGCCCATCAAGGGCCATCTGCCACAACTTACCGCCCATGCTAGACTTAGGCTACTTAGAGCAGCCCAACTTCCCACCAACAGGAGATGACTTCCCCAGGACCATCTGCTTGCTAGTATTGGTTACTAAGATTCATAGATTCATAGATTCATAGATGTTAGGGTCGGAAGGGACCTCAATAGATCATCGAGTCCGACCCCCTGCATAAGCAGGAAAGAGT
>NW_005841950.1:2704707-2719796 GCF_000455745.1 Alligator sinensis | reverse complement strand
ACCGACCCATCCACCACGACTCTCTGGGTGCGACCCTCCAGCCAATTCACCACCCACCGGACTGTGTAGTCATCCAAGTCACAGCCTCTTAACTTGTTCACCAGTATGGGGTGGGACACCGTATCAAAGGCCTTCCTGAAGTCTAAGTATACGACATCCACCCCTACTCCTGTGTCCAGGCTTTTCATAACCTGGTCATAAAAAGAGACTAGATTAGTCAGGCATGATCTGCCTGCTACAAACCCGTGCTGGTTTCCCCTCAGCATAATTTGTCCTGCCAGGCTCTCGCAAATGTGAGCCTTGATAATTTTTTCAAAGACTTTGCCAAGGATGGAGGTGAGACTGACTGGCCTATAGTTGCCCGGGTCCTCCTTCCTCCCCTGTAAGGAACAGAAGGAAGTGATCATTGGTTACCTTAACCATACGAGTGTCTGAAGAGTCATGGGAGAGGCAAAAATTCTTGTGGGTAATATCTTTTATTGGACCAGCTGCAAGGTTGGAATAGACATAGGCAAGCTTTCAGGTATCACAGTACCTGAAAGCCTCTGGGAGAGAAACCAGAAAAGTGATGATGAGTGATGGAGAATTTCTCCTAGGACAGTACCTCATCTTCTTTCAGGAGGAAGATTCCTAATGTGTTTGAGTTCAGTGCTCTCTTACCTTCCTTCTCTAACAAAAGGGAGCTCTTGTATTTCCAGAGTGCTGGAAACATCTGAGTCTTTCTGAGATGCTTGAAGTGAAGATTTTTTTCAGAGATGGGCTTGAATCATAAACCTCCATCAGCACTGAGCTGCATCCTTAGCTGAAGTGAAGGGGTTAAAGCTGTACTTAATTACAACAGCTGAGGAATTGGCTGGTGGAGGGTGTGTGGAGAGCTGCCAGGGGAGGGGACTGGAATTTACACCCAATTCCATATCCAACCATTGGCCTTGATTGTTATTTAGGTTTATTTATAAGTTAGACCAGGACCCTGAAACTGTTGCCTGAACTTCAAGGGGTTTGGCATCTGGTTTTGGATCCAAACCTGGTTTCTCGCACAGACACTTTCTCCTGGTTGGGATCAGCGGCTGCCAGCCTGTCTAGATGAAGCATTGCTAATGGGGTCTGAGGTGCCATCGGCGGACACCCGCCTTATTCCCCTTATTTGCCTCTAATTGCTGCCTTGTGTCTCCCATTAATGGCCCTTTCTTACTGGTCCAAGGCCACCCCCCACCACCCAGCTATTGACTTCTCTCCTTTCTCTATCTGGAGAGGAGGCAGTGCTTTGCTTGGCTGCACCAAGTAATCAGAGGTACAATTAAGTACCATGTTAATTAGAGAGGGAAGGAAAGCGTGCGAGGACGGAGTCTGTCCTGAGGTGGAGAAGGGAAGATAGAGAGATAAAAGAGCTTTCTGCACGCAAAGCTCTGGCTGTAAAGAGCTCCCGGCTCAATGAGCTGCTTCAAACCAGTCTTTCCTCCTGCTGGCTCTGCAGGGCTGGCCCCTTTTCTCCCTCTGTGCATGGTATCAATTGCCCTGGAGGAGTGGATAGCAGGGGCCCCCTCGCTGCAGAGCTGGGTGCACTTCTCCAAGGCCTGCAAGCTCCCCATAAGGGAGGGAGGAGATGCTTAGGGGGGTTCTACACAGCAAAGCAGGGGGTGATTGTAGCAGAGGCAAGTCTTCCTGTGCCACTTGATTTTGCTTGCCTGGCAATGAAGACTGGGTGCAGAGACCATTTCCTGGAGGAAGGGGCAAAATCTTTTGGGGGGGGCCCACCTACAGTGCCAGGAGGCTCCTGGGCATTTGCTGGGGGCATGGCCTGTGGGGGGAGAGGTGGGACAAAGTCTTGTGGTGGCCTCCCCTATTGCTGGGGCTCCCTTTTGGGTGATGCCCTGCACTAGGGGACTGTGCTAAAATAAGGGGTGCCTTGCCAATGGTGGGGGGGGCGGGTTGCCCTGTGGGTGTGGGCACCCTGCCATGAGGGACATGCTTGGCTGGTTCATTGGGCAAAGGTGCTGCCTGTTGTGGGGGCAGACTATGTCATAAGGGGAGTGTAATAGGGGATGGCACCCTGCTACATGGGGGTGTCCCACTGTGGGGAGATGTCCCCCTGGGGGTCCTCTTACTGTGGGGTAGGCAGTGCCCTGTGGGGGTCCAGGCCATTAGAAACCCTAGAGAAGTGACCATCCACAGCAACTGCCCCCTCTTGCCCTTCCTTCATCTCTTCCCCTGAGTGAGGACAAAAGGGCATTGGTTAGCAGCCAGCGTATGCACCCAGGGTCCCTGGAGCATCTGTGCTGTTCTGAACTGCACTTTGGGATTAAGCTGGTTCAGGTTTGCTAGCCCCATGGTAGCACCCTCCCTTAGCTGCAGTCAAGGTGCAGGGTACAGCCTGGGGGACACGAGGGTGGGAGATGGAAGGGAGAGGAGCAAGACCAAGAAGCCGATGGGGTCCAGCGACAGTGGGGTAAGGCACCTTATGACTCCCTGCACAGGCCACTGACCCCCATTTGCTTGCAAGGAAAGGGCAGAGCTCGCTTGGATGCTGGCAGCACAGCTGTTTGCAACTGTCTGGGTAGGGCCATGCCAATGCCAAAGGGAGGCTGGAGCCAGATGGAGGGATCAGGCGCCCTCTCCTGGCTCAGCTGCCAATAGCATGCCACTTCCTTGCCCAGTGGTCAGGAAGGAATCTAGGAAGGGCTTTGGGAAGCCCCTTCCTTCTCTGGACTCCTACCTCCCTCTGCTTACAAGTCAGTCTGGGTTTAGGGGCCTCATCCAGCGCTTTGTGGAAGCTGAGTACTCCAGTGGACTGAAGAGAGGCTTGGGAACCAGGAACTGCAGTCTCACCTCTGCTCTGTTACTGATTTACCATGTGCTCTTGAGTACATCACTTGGCCACTCTGTGCCTTGATTTTTCCCCTCTGTAAAATGGGGGCAATGATAGTGCTGTGATGCTCACCTGGGTGTTGTGGGGCTCAGTTAATGAATGGAGCCATGCTGAAATTCTCAGATGACAGGCAGCCTGCCTACTGCTATACAGTGCACTAGCCCAGCCTCGGCACTGCTCCTCCAGCAAAATAGTGCCGTTCCAGTACAGTAAACCCACATCTCACCTGCAAAATCAGCTCTATGTGTAAGGCACAGTGTACCTGTTACAACTGTCTACAACAGAGACTTCTGCATGTCCAGCTGGGTCAGTTCAGGATCACACCGCTTCCTCTCCTCCCCAACAAACATAGCTAGGCCAGCAGAAACCAGAGGGTAGATGTAGCCTGTGTGTTTCTACAGTACCTGACACAATAAAGTGTTCTGCTTATTTGGAGGAATTAGATACTACTGGGTGCATCTACATGAGACTCTAACTGTGCAGTAGCCTAATAACACTGCACAGTAGCGTGATGGGCAAAACCCATGCTAATGCACTACTGCATAGTAGTATTAGGTAACTGTGCAGTTAGTGTCACTAAAAAGCCATGCGCTGGTGCTACTGTGCAGTAGTACCAGTTACTGCATGTTGATTTGGTACTTGGCTACAGTAACTACAGCACATTAATGAACGTGAAGATGCACCCACTGAGAATAATAGTGAGAGCTGGGCTTTTGCAATGAATGGCTCACCATGCTCCTTGGTCTCTACTGGAATATCCACTGACAATGATCAACCAGCCTGGTACTGGCAACAGAGCCTTAGCAGAGCATCTCCAAGACACCCTCTAGCACTCTGAATGCTGCAGGGTTTTTGTATAGCAGCAAAATGAAGGCACTAGGGGTTTCCTCTTTGTTTCACAGGAGCCCGCTCAAGAGTTCAGTTCCCATACAAACTACAGCTGTTCACGTCTTCAGAGCCTCCATGCTAATAATCTAGGGTTGGTTTCAAACCAGCAGGTACCCCCTGCTGGGGATCTGGGTGTCTGGAAGGCCAGAATTCCCCCTCCTAACACGTAGCACAGTGGTAGGTTTAGCAACACTCGGATGGTGATCAATGAGCTGGAGGTTATTCGAGCCAAGCGTGCGATGGAATCGTTGCTGTGCTCATATTCCAGTGACATTTTCCCCAGGTCTGGCCAGATGAACAAACTATACCAAGTTAAAAAGTGGGGAATTGGACCAACTGTATATCAGCAACTTTGTGGTAACTTTCACTCTCATTATGGAGTTAATGAAAGCTAAAGTGGGGCTGCTTTCTCCAGAATGAAACAAGGATAAATTGCCACAGTTTAGCTATCATTTGCCATGGGATAGGAGTGGGTATGCAGACAACTATTGTGGAGAAACTAATGTCTGGTATATTCCGCACCTCACATAAAAAACTCTTTAGTCCATATACTTTGTCTACCTGGCTAACCCTCGAGAAAATGAGCCTGTTAATTTTCCTGTGTTCATACCTTCTCTGCTGGTATGGGGAGCCTGAGGACCAAATTCAGAAGTGAGTACAAGGAAATGCAAATCCAGATTCATATTCATGAGACTAGTAAGGATTTTGGGGGGGCAATATCTTTTGTTGGACCAACTACATAGCTGGGGTCAAGTCAGACAAACTTTCAAATGCCAAGCATTCATCTTCAGGTCTGAGGAGGAAAACAAGCACCACTGCAGACCTGAAGAAGAATGCCTTGCATTCAAAAGCTGGTCTAGCTTTAGTTCAACTATGCAGTTGGTCCAATAAACGGTATCACCCCAAAAATCCTTGCCTCTCTCATCATTCCTGGACTATCATGGCTACAACATCACTCTAAGACTACCAACCTACATTCATGTCATTGACAAGAAGAAGGGTCTAGATTCATGCAATCTACAAGTTGAAGTCCACAACAAGTTTTGGGTGACATCAGCTGAGATTCCCACCTGCATTTGGCTTCTAGATGACTATCCTCAGGCGTGTGCTTGGCAAGATCTCCTCTTGTGATTCTGAGAGTGCGGCATGGGTGGTGATCTTCCCCTGACTGCTCGCTGTACCTTGTCTGCCTAAGGGAAGGCTAAACCACGGTTTTGGGTGGGTCATTGGCTAGTGGGGGGATCACGCTTCAGCTCTGTGGATCAAAACCAATGAGCTCCCAATGACCCAGCTCTGTTTGCCATGATGGTAGTGGCCTCCCATGCCGCTAGGAGTGGGTATGTGAAACACAGTCAGCTTTGAAGTCACTGAGGGAATTTTCCTTTGGATGGGCCCAGCCTACTGCACACACTGAAATCACCACTGATCCTGGCCTGTGACGGGTGGAAGGGAGAGGACTGTCTTGCCTCTCTGGGCTTTACTCCTTCCTTCCCGCTTATCTGTGAGCACTCGATGGGTGGATTACAACAACCAATTTCCCCTCATAATGTGAACCCTAGGCACCTGTCTCCCTTTCCCCACTTCTAGTTCTTCTGGGAAGCTTAGGCAGACTGAAGAAGCCAATGGCCAAATTAAATTAAATACTTTACTTCCAGTTGACTTCCAATGGGGGAAGGTCTGGGAACATGCTTCTTCTATTCACCTGAAGGCAGCCTGCCAGCGTGATCTGGGCTGCTGATGAGAAGCCCAGCCAGGGTTTCCATGGATCTGGACATTATCCTGCTGGTCCCACTTACTCTTAGGGAGGTAGAAACATCCTTATAAAAATGCAGCCTCTCCCATCATCCTGCTTGTAAAAAAATAACATCCGACTGTTGTAATAAATAGACTCTGGAAGGCAACTGTAAGGGCAGATCAGAGCAGTTTCCTCAGGCCAGACATCTGCCGTGTCCAGCATCCATGGAGTGTCATGGTCCTCTGAAGTATGAGTGTGGTTGCAGGGCAGCAAATGCTGGCACGGAGGTCATGTGGTTGAGCGTGCAGATCTAGGTCCCAGCGACTCCTCCTGCCCAGACCCCAAATCACGCACATCTGGGTCTTTGCTCCTGGCCGGCGGCAGCTCAAACTCCATCCTCCGCCGCTGGCCGAAAACCTTCTCCTGCAGCTCAATGATGTCATTCCGGATGTCAGCCATCATGAGGAGGAGGAAGTCAAAGGAGCCGGGAGGGCCCTGTGGGCAGACAAGGAACTTAGGTTTTTTGTGTGACTAGGTCTCTATTGTCCTACTGTTTTGGGATGATGGAGCCAGGCTAGGTTGGGCTCCAGTGCTGGCCAAACATAAAGGCCAGATCTCAATTCACCAACCTGTGAATGGTGGTGGGTCACAGGAGCTCAGTGCTAGTGTGGCAGAGTGGGTGTTCAGGGCTGGGGAGAGTGTGGCAGAAAGGGACCATGCTTGCATGGAGGAGCGGCTGACATCTTCCACCACTGCAGGGAGGACCAGGGAGGCAGGACTCTGCTTATCTGGTGGCTGCCACATACGGGTTCCTCCCTCCACACAGCTGGGAGGGTTTTGTTGAGAAAGGATTGTGTGGGGAGCACTGCACCACTGTCTTTATGCACATGGATGGATGCAAACTGGTCAGACTCTAGTGGTGGGTCCTTGGTAATTGTGAGAACAACAGTCTTCCATCTAAGGGGACTTTATTTCAGACACTGAATTCAATAGAGCTTCACCGACTGACACCAGGGAGTCTGGCTATGAGTAGGACAATTATTCCTTCCACTGGGCTTCCCAGTGTGTCCCCTCTTCTCCTTCCTGCCTATTCGACTAAAAGGAATCAGGGCATAAACCTGATGGACATAACTCCATGGCATGCGTGACAACAACCCACCCAGCTAGCTTCACACTGACCTACTCAGCAGCAGACCAACAGGGATGGACGCTGCATTGCCTTGCATCTTGTAACATTTCATCAAAGACAGCTAAAGGGTGACCCAGTCAGACCAGTAGAGTTTCCCATTCACTTGGCCTAAGGAGCAAGGCATGGACCCACCTGACCTTACACTGACTAAGACACAGCACTGCAAGTGGGTTTTCCATCCAGCTTGCTCTTACCGGTGGCCCTTGGGGACCAGGGTATCCTCGTTCACCCTGAAAGAGAAATCATACGTCAGAGCCTGGAGAAGTAGTCATGTGTTTCCTGTTGCACAGCAGCTCACATGACTTGAATCACTGTAGAAACCTCCTGTCTGATAGCAGTGCTGGGGGTTGAGGCTTGGAGGGGGAGGTGTCACACAATATAGGATCCTAGGAAGGTAGGGCTGGAAGGGACCATGCAGTGTCATCTAGTCCAGCCCTCTGCTCAAGGCAGGATCACCTCTGGCTAAACCATCTCAGCCAAGTGCCCATCCAACCTGCTCTTGAAAATTTTCAGGGATGGATATTCTGTAACTTCTCTAGGCAGTCTGTTCCCATGCTCAACCACTCTCACAGTCAGAAAGTTCCTCTTAATCTCCAACTTAAATTTCCTCTGCTGCAGCTTGAGGCCATTGCTCCTAGTCCTGTCCCCTATAGCTACAGAGAAAAACCCATCTCCACCCTCTTTGTAATAGACCTTCAGGTATTTGAAGACTGTTATCAAATCCCCCCTCAGTCTTCTCGTCTCCATACTCAATTACCCTAATTCGTCCAGCCTTTCCTCATAAGCCAGGCTTCCCAGACCTCTACTAATTCTTGTTGCTCTGAACTGGACTCTTTCCAATTTTACACATCCTTCTTGAAGTGTGGGGCCCAAAACGGGACATGGTACTTCAGGTGAGGTCTCCCTAGTGCTGAACAAAGTGGAAGAATCAGACCCTTTAATTTGTAAGTCATGCTCCTGTTCATAAAACCCAGAACACTGTTGGTTCATGCTGTTAGATGACTTCTCTTCTCCAGATGAGGAAGTTAACTTTCTCCTGGATTGTGCTGCGGGGCAAGAATCCACCCCTGAAGCTAGCTCACGAGGACAACAGCTTTGTACTCACTGTATACCATTTCCCATTCAGAGCTATCTTAGCAATGGTGGATCTCACCCAGATGCAGATTCTCACAGCAAAGGGCTTTAACAAACTTGGCCAGTTCAGAGATGGCTCACGCAGCACTGATATGCAGCTGCTTCTGGGGTGGGATGCATCAATCACTGGGTAGTGCACTTGCTCTTGTGGAGAGTTTTACTGCTGAAGAGGTGGCTGTGGCTAGGAAGAGGGTCTGTATTAGCTATTCATGAGCCATGGCTGCTACCATCCACATTAACACTGGATGTACCTGTTGGCTCCTATCCATGAGTCACCCCAGCAGAGAATTAATTTTTCTAGTGCAGACAGATTGGAATGGGTCTATGCTGGTGATGAGCCATGACCAAAGAGGAAAGGCACTGGACAATCATGTTTGCTTTCACCATTTAAGGAAATGAGTCACTCGCACAGGAGCTCAGACTTGGCATTAGGCATCAGAGCCTTACGAAAGGCTGGGTTCCCAGCTGGCAGTACCACAGCAGGAAGCAGCTTTTTAATTTGAGCATGTACAGTGGCTAGCACAATGGACCCCATTGGTGTCTTCTAGGGCACTACAAACACAAATAGCTCTGTGAAGCACTGTACCTTCAGGCCATTCCTTCCAGGTGCCCCAGGAGCGCCCTAGGAGAAACAACATCAAGGAACTTAGCAGAGGCATGAACACCATCATCCCCACTCTGCAGCAAGTATGTGCTGGAGTTCATCATGTCTGGGACAGGCCTGTTCACTATGGACCTGGTGGCTTGGCTAGGAAGGAGCCCACTGAGTGGATCTGGGTGATACAGTGGAGAATGGTGATGGCAATGGATCTGCGCTGGAGAGGAGCTAGCCCCTGAACCTGACTAGGCAGGAGAGCGGCAGAATGGTGCCAGGGTGCCTGTCAACTAGGTCTCAGTGGGTGAATGAGTGAGGGCAGAGGTCATGTGGAAGTGGAGGAGAGTCCATCAGCCATAGTTGAGCAGGGGTCACATGGAGGGTGGGGTCCGCCAGCCATGTTTGGGAGAGTATGGGAGTCAGGGGCCCACAAGCCAGATCTTGGCAGAGGCTGGGTCTACAGAGTAATGGTGGGAGGGTCTGGCAGGATTCCTGTGTGGAGAGGGAGCTACTGTCAGGGCCAAGTTGGATGGGGATGGTGGACTGAACTCCTGAGCCATGGAGATGGGCCCAGGACACATGATGCAACAAATGGTGACAGAGTTCAGCTACTCACCACTGGTCCCCTGCGTCCAATTTTGATATGGGCAAAGTCAGGATATGGTCCCATCGGCCCAAGGTCTCCTCTGGGCCCCTGCACTCCCGGAGGCCCCGGGGGGCCCATTGGGCCTGGACTCCCTCTCTCCCCTGCTGTGCCCGGCTCACCTGACCACAGAGAAGGGCCATTTGATTTAGGGGAGGGAGCAGGATGCAATTATTCCTTTGGTGGTGGTGGGGCATACATTTCTACCTAAGATTTGCTTTGCATGGGTCTCCACTCTCCTTCACAGGGCACCATCCATTCTGCCCTAGGCCCTAATAAGTGTCCCAGGGGGTTCCCTGCCCTGAACAGAACAAAAACCCAAGCAGAGAATTCAGACAGAGACAGGACTTCTAGTAACTGCCCTGCGTATCCACAACTCTTCCCCTAGACAGTTACTGTATTGCTCGTACCCAGCTCCACTATTTCCCTCTGGTAACTAGGATCCTCACTAGGTCTGGACAGTGGGAGAATGGTACCGCCTCATGAGAGCCCAGTGCAGGTTCAGATCCACGCCAATACACAAGGGCAAACCAGCAGCTGTCTTATCCTGCATCTCATAGCCTACATCAAACCCCTGAGATGTACCTGGGGGTCCAGGTGGGCCCGGCAGCCCTGGGCCGGGAGAGCAGTGCAAGGGGGCTGCTGGTTTCCGGTTACCCCGCACTGAGGGCTTTCCGCTGCTGTGATCCAGGCCAGCAACTAGCAGCTGGAGGAATTAGGGATGGTAGGGAGGAAAAGAAACACAGATAAAAAGGGTTGGTTAAGCCACTTCTGCAGGCTCGGGGGCCCCTGGGATCAATGTCAATGGTGTGACTTCAACCAGTGGTTAGGAGTGAGATGGAACCAGCTGCCGGGGGCACACAGATGTGGCTATTAATTTTGAGAAGGAAGACGCAGCACATGAATGAGGTGGTAGCAGCTACCCCTCTCCTTTGGGAGGTCTCTGGGGTAAAAGATCTGCTCCCAGTCTACTAGGACTGGCTGGGGAGGTGGCCCCTTCCCCTGCATGCTCCATCTCTAATGGGATTGGCTAGGAGATGGCCCTGCCTTCTGCATGCACTTCCTTTGATGGCACCTACCCAACACTGGTGCAAATGGTTGCAACAACATCAACTCTGCATGGGCCTGAACCCGGCCCTTGGATGAGTTTCCTCCCAGCTGTCACTCTGCCCACATGGGCCGTATGACCTGTGGACCCCCTTTTCTGGAGCACCTGTTCCTTTTGATCTAGGACATCAAGGAAGCCATATCACAGGTCTCCTAGGGCTGGACCCACATACCCCTACAAGGCATGCACTGCTCTGCCTGTCTGAGCCCAGCTTGGAAGGAGAAGCCCAGATGCCCATCATTGTCCCACCTTCTGTTTCAGCTGGGAGACTGCCTGTTTCATGCTGCTGAATTCCTCGCAGGTTATGGAGCATGATCTGGCACCCATCAAGATCTCTGATTGGGCTGCTGGAGTCACTGGAAGAGCACAACACATGGGCAGTGGCAGCAGTGGGGAGAGACATGGTGCTGAGTTCAGGATGGGGCTAAGCGAAGGGAGCTCCAGCAGGGTAGATGAAGCTTTGTCTGCCCAAGCCAGGGCTGGGCTTGGGCAGCGGATGCCACACAACACCTCCAAAGGACTCACCATTCCCAGATTTCAAGCAGGTTCTCCCATTGGATGCGAGGTGATAGCCCTGCTGGCAATGGCAGCGATAGCTCCCCGGCATGTTGGTGCAGAGCTGGTCGCACATGGCCCTGGTGCCCTCCGAGCACTCGTCGATGTCTGGGGTTGACAGAGAGACATCAGCCTCAGCACAGACATGGGCATACACATGGTGGGGAGGCCTCTGGGGCAGCAGCCTCACCAGGAGTCAGGGATATTCATAGTCTCCTACAGGCCAGGACATGAGGGAGACATGCACAGCGATCCCCCTGGGAACGGTGGCTCTCTAGGAGGCTCTAGATTGCCATGGGGATGGCTGTCCTGCAAAGATCACCCAAGTGTCCCCAGGGCTTTGCAAGAGGTAGAACACTGTCCTAGAGAGGGGCCTGTCCCATCCAGGCCTGCACCAGGGGAGTCACTCACCCAGGCAGTACGGGTGGAGGTGGTTCTTGTGGCGCTCCCTGTCAAACCGGTAGCCAGGAAAGCAGGTGCACAGGATGCGGCCGAAGTTATCCATGCACTGCTGCTCACAAGGGAACTCTGCACACACGTCCACACCTGAGAAGAGGCAGATGGAGTCTCACACTGTTGTGCTGGCCTTTTCCAGACCTTCAGGCTTTGGGTCCAGTAAGGTGGAGAAAGCCATGGCCAGTGCAGCCCACAGGTGATTGGGCTGGTCTCCTCTTCCCATCCCAACAGCTGGTCTACATCCGGGATCCTACACGCCCTCCCCCACTACGAGCCAGGTCCTCATCTAGCATTAATCCACATGACTGCTGACCTCATTGGATATCAGATCAGCTACCAATCTGGTTCCTTCTGTCCAACGGTGGTTAGGCATGTGCATGAAAGGGAGACTGATGAGTAGGTACCTCCATGTAACTCAGATCCTTACTTCAATCTATCCCTTCTACCCAACTCCCCCAACCCAGCTCCTTCTTCCAGGCCTTTCCCAGTAGTCCCAAGTGACCCAGCCCCTGCACACATCTCAGTGACCCCCACCCCTATTCTGCCTGCCCCAGAACTGCCTCAGTAATGGAACCACCAGTTTGGTAGCAGCTCCCAAGGTTCATAAATAAAAAGCAGTTTCCAAAGCTACCCTTGCTGGACTAGGGTGAGAAGCAGGAGAGTTGCCCACCTTTAGGTCAGTCTGGAGCAGTACCCCAGATCTACCTGTCCCTGAACTCTGGGGAAGACCCAGGTCAGGACTCTATAGCTTAAACCCATCTCCAAATCAAATGCGATAGGCAGTTGCCCATCCAGCATAGACTGTGGTAGAGTGAGCCAAAGTCATGCCTGTTGAGACACAGGCTGGCAGGCCCAGAAGTCAAGATGTGTCCAACTCTCATTGCATTGTATGAGCCCCTCTGTTGTGAGCCAACATCCCAAGGCTCTGGCAGGAGGAGTGGACAAGCTTGTTGACATCCAACCCATGTGGCACTATCTGCCAAACTCACAGCACAGGTATATGGTGTTATAACAGGGCGGGTCTGACTGAGTAATCCCCTCAGCTGGGTAGCAAAATCAGTGACATGAGTGGCTTCAGGGGGCAAGTGGGGACACAGCAAGTAACATGTCCCAGAGCCTTCCTTTTCATACTTACTTTCATGGATGCACTGGCCCATCACAAACCTGTAGCCCTCGCAGCACTGCCTCCTGGGGTGAGAAAAAGCCATGTCAGCAACCACCTTCTCCCATGCAATTAGCTCCTGCCACAAATAATCAAGGGACAATACAGGGTCTGACTCCCCAGGGCATCACTCCAGTGCTAGTGGAGGGATGCTGGCCCACCCAATAGTGGTGGTACCTGCTTGCCCAAGTCCTGAAGGCCTATCCAATCAGAACACCCAGCAGACCACACTCTGCAAGGCTCTGAGCACTGATCACTGGGGAGTTTGGCCTAGAAGGATTTAAGGACTTAAGACTCATCCTGATCTTATAATTTCCCTGTGCAAAGCAAAACTCTTGGGTGCTTTCTTTGGACTGTCCATTATTGATCCCATAGTGGCTGAGATCCAGGATGCACTGTGCCGGGCATTGGCAGAGACATCCCCAGCCCTGAGGAGTCTGGATGCTAAATAGGCAAGACTGGAGAAGAGGAGACAGAGGCACATGGACTTGTCCAAGGTGGTACAGCAGGGCAGGAGCAGAGCTGGCGATAGAACCCATGTCTCATTCTAGATCAATGGTCTTTACCAGGGGTAGGTAACCTATGTGCCACAATGTGGTATGTGAAGGCATTTTGCCCCTGGCATACCAACATCATACAAGTCAAGGTTGCAGGTGTTTTTGGCACTGTGCCCAAAAATATTGCCAACCCCTGGTCTATACACCTGGCAATGCTGTCTCTGCAACAGCTCCAGGCATGGATCACTTTGTCAATTGTGCCTCTACCTCTCCTCAGTCTCAGGCTCCAGGGCCAACCAGCCAAGTAGCTCTGATGAAGCCTGTGGTGCATATGTGCCTTCTTCTCAAGCACCCACTTTGCCCACTCCCCTCTTCCAGCCCAGCAGAGCTGGAAGCCCCTTCTTGTGCCCAGAGAAGATTGTGATGACAAATTCTGCCACCAGAGAGCAGCAGCACCACCACTGTTTCTCCTCTGCCTGCTCCAGCTGTTGGAAGCTGTTTGAAAAGAAACCCAGGGTGGGGTTTGCAGTCAGAGGCAGGGGGTGGAACATGCTGGAGGAGGCCCTGGGGAGGGGAAGCAAACAGGTGCTCATGCCCTTTCATGTGAGTGACCCATGTAACCCCTGGCAATTGTGCTACAAACAGGAAATTGAGGCAGCTGGAAGCTGCCTCTCAGCAACCCTCTCTGGGCAGAGGCTCACTGAGCTATCTTAAATAAAAGCAGGGGGTGGGAGGATCTCCCCACTCTGCTTCTTAGCCCTGCTCCAAAACGGACTCTGCTGCCCCTTATTTTTTGCACCTCTTGGCCAGTCCGTTGTTCATCCCAGGCTCTTGCTGCCCTGAGGGTCTGATCCTCTGAGCCAAGCCCCAAGGCCCAGAGCAGTGAAGTAATCCCATGCAGGAATCCAGTAGCCGGGCAGTGGATAAAAACCCAGGAGTCCTGGTTCTCCTGTGCATGCACTCATGGTCAATCACTGCACTTATTGCTGCCCATTCAAAAACAGGGCTCACTGTGATCACTTACACACTTGCCATGTAGGAAGATCCCTTCACCTGCAGACTAATCCCCACACACCTGTAGCCTGATTGATTACACTGTCTCTGATTCTCTTTGGCCCAAGGCACACAGGACTTGGGCCAAAGATCTTGATCTTTTTAAGGGAAAATGATCTTTTTAAAGGAAACAGCAGCAGCCTGCTCAACACCACCAGTGACTGGTACTTTGCAGTCTGTCCCTCCTCTGATAGGCAATCAGCCTTACCACCATAAGCCAGACACAGATCTTGTTCTCCCGATACCTGTCCTGCATGGCAAGTCTCAGAGGTGATAGGCTGTTGTAGCACAGCAGCACTTAGTGTGGCAGGGTGTCTGAGTGGAGCAGGGCATTGCAGGGGACTGAAATGGGGCATCTTTTGGCCTGCCCTCTCCCAGTAGCACTTGGCAAGGAGCATCAGCTACGGCCTGGGGACTGGCTGGCTAAGCAGCAGCTCTTCAGAAAAAGACCCGGAATACAGCATACAATAAGATGGATGTGAGTCAGCAGGGCGCCCTTACTGCCAAGAAGGCTAACGGCATATTGGGCTGCATTAGTAAGAGCACTGACAAAAGATCGAGGGCAGTAACTATTCCACTCTATTCTGCACTGTGGTGAGGCCACATCTGGAGTACTGTATCCAGTCCCCACCTCTCCCCACATAGAAACGATGTGGACAATTTGGAGATAGTCCAGCAGAGAGCAATGAAAATGGTTCAGGGGTTGGAGCCCATGACTTCTGTGGAGAACAGGGCTTATTTAGTCTGCAGAAGAAGAGACTGAGGGGAGATTTGATAGCAGCCTTTAACTTCCTAAAAGGGTGGGGGGGGTTCCAAAGAGGATGGAGCTGAACTGTTCTCAGTGGTGGCAGATGACAGAAGAAGGAGCAGTGGGCTCAAGTTGCAGCAAGGGAGGGTTATCATAGAATCATAGAAGTAGGGTCGGAAGGGACCTTGTAGATCTTCAAGTCCGACCCCCTGCCTGGGCAGGAGGAAAACTAGGCTCAAGTGACCCCAGCCAGGTAGGCATTGAGCCGCTTCTTAAAGACCCCCAGGGTAGGAGCCAGCACCACTTCCCTTGGAAGTTGGTTCCAGATCCTAGCCGCCCTGACTGTGAAGTAGTTCTTACGGATGTCTAATCTGAACCTACGCTCCAACTTGTGGTGGCCGTTATTCCTTGTTATCCTGGGGGGCGCTAGGGGAAACAAGGTCTCCCCCAAACCCTTCTG
>NW_005841950.1:2691601-2704437 GCF_000455745.1 Alligator sinensis | reverse complement strand
GTTAGCCCTGCCGACCGTGACCTCGCATTGTCGGCCCATGTTCATCTTGGAGTCAATGATGACTCCAAGATCCCTTTCTGCCTCCGTGCTCTCAAGAAGGGAGTTTCCCATCTTGTAAGATGGCTGCCGGTTACTACTGCCCAAGTGCAGCACCCTGCACTTGTCCGTATTGAAACGCATCCTGTTTTTGTTAGCCCACCCCTGCAACCTATCCAGGTCTTTCTGCAGTCTTTCCCTCCCTACTAGCGTGCCCACCTCACCCCACATTTTGGTATCATCAGCAAATTTGAACAGGTTGCTTTTCACCCCGTCGTCCAAATCGCTGATAAAGAAATTGAACAGTGCGGGCCCAAGGACCGAGCCCTGGGGGACTCCGCTGCCCACTTCCCCCCAGGTTGAATATGACCCATCCACCACCACCCTCTGAGTACGACCCTTCAGCCAATTAGCAATCCATCTGACTGTGTAGGCATAGATGCCACAGTCGCCTAGTTTTTTAATGAGGATGGGGTGGGAGACAGTGTCAAAGGCCTTGCTGAAGTCCAGAAAGACTACATCCACGGCAACACCTGCATCCAATGCTTTTGTGACCTGATCGTAAAAGGCAATCAGGTTGGTCTGACATGACCTGCCCCTAATGAAACTGTGCTGGTTGCCCTTGATCATCAGGATACTAGGAGGGTGGTGAAGCACCGGAACAAGTTACCTAGAGATATAGTGGAATCTTCATCCTTGGAGGTTTTTAAGGCCCGGCTTGTCAAAATTGTGGCCGGAATGATCTAGTTGGAGATGGTCTTGCTTTGAGCAGGCAGTTGGACTAGATGACCTCCTGAGGTCCCTTCCAACCCTAATTTTCTATGATCCTATGATCAGCAGAGGGGACTGGCATGGGTGTTACTGGGGTCTGGTGTTCCTACTGCACCATTAGGTTGTCACCTGCTGACTTGCTCAAGCTCTGTTGTCCCTTGGCTTTGAGCTTGTTCCTTGGCTTTGAACTTGTCCCTTGGCACAGCTGAGCTGAAGCTCCCTGTCAGATACCCAGCTAGCAGCTGGAGCCCCCCCTAGCACTAAACACTGCTCTGCACCAGCATACCCCTGCAAAGGTGCAGCATTGCTGCCAGAGGTCTCCTGCTGGTGCCTCAGAGAGCTGGGTTGCCTGCCAGAAGGAGGCTGCAAAATGAGGGCTGCATGGACCCTGAGTCTAGCTCAGCCTAATGTTGTTCAGAGGAGCCACATCCTTGGAAGGAAAAGCTTCCTGCTGCAATCTGGTCCTTAATGAAAGCCAGAGCATGTTGTCCAAATGAGAAGTGGCCATGTGGAGCTATGTGCTGATGGACTGCACCCCAGGAAGGCTTTGGAATGAGGCTGGATGTGTTCAGTGCTCCTCTCTAAGCTCTGGAGGTCTGAGGCAGGTGAGCCATGAGCAGAACCCACTCCCCCTTCCCCATTTCCGGGTTTCTATCACTGAGAGAGAGCTGAAGGGAAGGGCTGGGATGCACTGTTAGTAACTATCTGAACTGCAGAAGCTCCAGTCACGGACCAGGACACAGGGTGCTAGGTGCTCTACAAACGCAGAACAGGAAAACCAGCCCCAGCAAGCTTGCAATCAAGGTGGGGTGGCCTTGCCCCTAAGGTTCCCTGGTCTCTAAGTAAGTGGATGCACTTCTTTTACCTCCCTTCCTGTCTTAATCCTGTGAGACATCTGCAGGGTCTCCATCCACTGCTCTTTTGGGGCTCAGTTGCTGGTTGACTCGTTCCCTTGTGCAACCATTTGGACTAGTGCAAAATGGATGCACAAAGTGTGAGGTGTGGGATGATCTAAAACTGGGCCCTTATTCTCTACTGCCTTATGGTGTCACTGTCCCAGGGCACAAAGTGCTCCCTGTATGGTAGGGGGAGAGGGGAAGGGTGCCTGTGGAGAACTCCATGGCAGAGCTCAGCCCACAGGACACAAGACAGCTGGGACTCCTTTCTTAGGCCCCTCTGATTTCAGCTGTTCCAAGCTCTCTCCACTCAGCCCACAGCATCCTCCGTTCTCCTCCCACTGAAGGCCTTTCCTCTGGCTCTCTTCCAGCCTTGCTGCTCCCCCATCTCAATTTAACAGGCATCTGGCAGGTTACATGATGCCTCCTGCTTCTTATATGCAGAGCAGCCCCATGAGGTGCCCATTTGGAGACCCTCTATCAGACAGAGTATGGCCTGCTGCCCCCTAGGGAAGGGCTCCCAATCCCCAACCCCACAAATCTAATCCTGCTTGCCCTTGCTCCCCTGGTCCCACTGTCTCCCTGGCGTGGGGAACTCAATGGGGTGAGTTTCTGATTCACGTGTCTGCCCTGTGGTTCAGGCCCTTTCTGAGTCGCTCAGCACAGTCCAGATGGTTGCAGCTGCTGGTAACTCCCCCTTCTGCCCTGGGAGCCGGGTGGGTGGGAGAGCAGTGCAAAACAGAGCTGATGGTGCAAAGAGGAAGTACCAAATGCATACAGCTCAGGGTGAGAGGGAGGAGGGAAGAAATCTGGATTTCCTACTGGTTACCAATGGAGCAGGGAAGAGAGAGGAATGAGCCATGATCTCTTGAGGGCTGTGAGATGTCAACAGCAAACCCCTTGCCTGAATCCAGGATTGGCTCAGTACTTTCCTCAGGCAGTCAGGATTGCTGCAGCTCTTTGGGTGTGTAATTCCCTGATCACCTTCCTTCCCAGCTTGCTATGCTGAACCCCTCCACCCCCTACCCAGTCCTTACGTATCGCTTATCGAGGGATACCTGTTTTGTGTATCTCTGGCTGGGTAATAATACGTCAGGACTCTGGGGCTCTTCATTTGGGAGACTATTTACAGAGGCTGGATAAAGACAGCTTGGCTTTGGGCTCCCAGCCCCATGCTCTCTTGAGGGCTGGTCTACATAGGGATGCTGAGGAATGTTAATCTGAATTAACCAACCTTGTGAATTGAAGTGGGCTGGCTCAAGTGCCTCAGACCTGTATGGGTCCCTCTAGTTGTTCAGTACAGCCCAGATAGTTACAGCTGCCAGTAACTCCCTGCAGGGGTGAATCTGGGAGGGGAGGGGAGAGGGGGTGCAGTGGTGCAGTCACACCCCACCTTTGGTTCCTGGTTTACCCAAAGTTTAGGACCAAGTGTCCGGCAATGGCAGCAGCATTTCTCTTCAGGCAGCAGTGTGGGAGTTGATTGATATTGTGGCTCAGTTTAATCTACTTGATTCCTTCTGAACTCTTCATTCCACAGGCCTATTTGTCATCCTTCAGGGGCATGGGCCCAGGCCCACCATGTAACCTTTTAGCCTCTCTCAGACGGGGAGGCTACAGAAATGGATAACAATTGTTGGGGACAAATAATGAAAAAAACAGGGACAGGAGTGGAAGTCAAATGTTCCTTCGTTCTACACGTGTTAATGACCTTCTCTCCTTTCTGAATGGTTTTGATGTTCCACTTATCAAGCTATTCTTTCTTCTGCAATTCTGCTGCCTGTTAGCTGCTCCTGGTAAAGTAGCTCCTGTTTCACAGGCCCTGCAGACTGTTTTTTAACTCATTTCAATAAAGTTGTGATTGAAGCAAAAACAATCTTAAACTGAATAATGCAGCCATTGGCCCTTAGCACATTAATAAAGCTTCTAGCTTCTTTTTACCTGGAGAAAAATGTGTGCTGTGTTATATATGGTGATGGACCTCACTGCATGCATCCCACTCTTCAAAATCCTAGAACTGCTCATGACTCCTTCTCCTGCCCTGGGAGCTGGGTGGGCACAGGGCAGTGTGAAGTGGAGCTGGTAATGTGAAGGGAAGGTTTGGAAAGCAGGCAGCTCAGGATACAAGGGAGGCCCTTTTGGAAGTTTGGGAAGCTACATGGAATCACGTCCACTTTTATTCTGAATGGGAGTATCTGTGTGGGGCTCCAGGGCCTGCTTTAAAGGTTCATTTGGACCAGCTTTCCTGAGTGCTGGGGATGCAAGCCAACTCTGACCCTGGTGGCTAAGTACAGACAGTCAAAAATCCCAAGGCTGAATTGATTCAATCTTCGCAAGTCAGTCTAAGCTGCGTAGATTGAACTGATAAGCAAGTGATCAGACTTTCACTTTTGATTCCGGAAATGCAGCCACATGCTTGCAGTGGCCCAGGCCAGAAGCTGGGGGGTGCTAGAGCATGCCTTCCTGCTCAGCCTTCCTGCCCACCCACCTTGCAAAGGGGCTGAGGGGGGTGGTATTGTGGGGGAGATGCAAAGCACCCTGGGATGCTGGGGGACTGAGAGTTAACTTGAATCTGGAGGGGGTCTGGGACAGTTTAACCTAAATCAGTTAAATCTGATACTACATACATCTGGGTTTATCTTAAACCAGTTTTGGGCGTTTTGAATGAGGTTTATGTGCACTGAACTTCTGTTGTGTTACAGATTCAAACCAGTTTCTGATCACTTATACTGGTTCACATGTAACTTCAGTCCCTAGCCAGTGTGTGCAGGGTGCTCTCTCTTGGGTTGTTGGAGAGTTCAGTCCTGTCATTTCTCCCTCCTCAGGCTGGGGCTGCAATTGTGTCTCTGATTGGCTGGTTTCCCCATGGGCGTCAGCCCCGCGTGCTGCCTCTAGGTCATCTGTGCCATGTTTGGTAAAGTCAGAGCAGCTCCTGTCCCCTCCCAGTACCACTGGGGCGGCGTCAGGGAAGGAAGCTGGGCTGGAGCGGAGACACGGAGGAAGCACAGTAGACACTGATGGGGCTGGGTGCAGCATATAGAACGGAGGTGGCTGCATCTGACACCAGCATGGCCCAAACCTGCACAAGCCTCAGCATCGGGGCCTCCGGGCTTCCATGTGGTGGGCTCTGCCACTGATTCACTGATAGACCTGGGTACCTCCCGGTGCTTCGGTTTCCCCAGCTGACCAGTCATCTCAGCAAAGCACTGGGAGATCTCTGGCATACAGACCTGGCTGTGGGGAGGGGAGGGAGTGGGGCTGAGCTCTAAAGAAAGCAGCAGTTTCTCACATGCACGGCAAACCACAGGAAAAGCCTGCTGTCTGAGCCAGCATTGGTTCCTGCTGCATGCTTGGGTGACCTGCCCCAGAGCTGGGGAGTGCAGAGCAGCAGCTGTGTCTCTGTTGGCCCTGCTGGAGTAGGCATGGGGGTGGGAGCAATGGAAAGCCCCCCTCTCCAGCCCTTCACTGATGGCTCTGGAGAGTAGCCTGTGGCCTCTTTCCAGCTGGTTATTTAATACTGAGTTGAAATTTCCAGCCACTCTGCCTACGGAGGAAACCTTTGTGCATGTGACCTCCCACAGCAATGGCTGTCGAAGCAGAGAGGGGTCAGACTCTGCCCTAGCTTGGAGGGATGTGAAGTGTCTCTAATAAACCCAATAGCATCACACACTGGCAAGATAGATCAGACTCTAGCTCAATGACCCCAAAAAGGCGTAAGCTGCCCCCTAGCATGTTAACTCTGAAGGCTAGTGACAACTGCCCTATTTGATTATACTGCTGCTTCTCATTTTAACAGAGGTTTCTGGTTATCATGCTTGTCCCCCAGTGGGACAGTACCCTGCACCTTCATTCCTCTCCCCACAACAGTCTCATGGATTAGCTCTTCTCTGTACTATGCAGCCTAGGAGGGAAATGTTTGAATCTGGAAATGTTTGGATCTTAGTGACTTAGTCAGTACCTAGTGCAAATAAAAGGTCTGTTCATGCTGCTGCTGTTACAGATAGGCAATTAGCATTGCCCTAAACTGTAAGGCCTAGCATTGGTGGTATAGTGGTAAGCATAGCTGCCTTCCAAGCAGTTGACCTGGGTTCAATTCCCAGCCAATGCAATTCTTTTTCTATAGACCAGTCAGCCTTACCTCTATCCCTGGGAAAATCCTAGAAAAAATTATCAAGGAACACATCTGTGGGAAGCCGCTAGCTAATGTGACGCGGAGGGGTAACCATTATAGCAGGCAGGTCCTGCTTGACTAACCTAGTTTCTTTTTACAACAAGGCCACCAAATGTTTAGATGCAGGAGTCAAGGTGGATGTTATCTATCTGGACATCAAGAAGGCATTTGACATGGTATCCCATTCCATCCTTATAAAGAAACTGAGAAGATTTGCCTTGGATGATTACACAGTAGACTGGGTAGCAAACTGGCTCAAGGGTCGCACTCAGAGAGTGGTGATGGATGGGCTGGGGTCAACCTAGAAAGATGTGTGCAGTGGAGTCCCTCAGGGCTCAGTTCTGGGGCCGGTGCTGTTCAACATCTTCATCAGTGATCTGGATGAGGGGGTGAGAAGTACCCCATCCAAATTCGCAGATGACGCTAAAATATGGGGTGAAGCTAACACCCTGGCAAGGAGGAACCAGATCCAGGCTGACCTAGACGGGCTGGGGAAGTGGGCAGAGAGCAACAGGATGCAATTCAATAAGGACAAGTGCAAGGTGCTGCATCTAGGGAGAAAGAACTGCCATCATACCTACAGGCTGGGGGGCGACCTTCTCAGCTCCACCGAGGCAGAAAGAGATCTTGGAGTCACTGTTGACTCCAGGATGAACATGAGTTGTCAATGTGATGAAGTAGTCGGCAGAGCCAATCGCACCTTGTTGTGCATCCGTAGGTGCTTCACAAACAGGTCCAGGGAGGTGATTCTCTTTCTCTATGCAGCACTGGTCAGACCGCAGCTGGAGTACTGTGTCCAGTTCTGGTCGCTGCAATTCAAGCGGGATATGGACAACCTGGAGAGGGTCCAAAGAAAAGCCACGCGTCTGATTGGAGGCCTGCAAGGAAGGCCCTATGAGGAAAGGCTAAGGACCTTAACCTCTTCAGCCTCTCCAAGAGAAGGCTGAGAGGGGACCTTGTGGCAGTGTGCAAATTCATAAGGAGAGAGCAACATGAAGTAGGCAACGATCTGTTTGCCAGGGCACCCCCTGGAATAACAAGGAACAATGGCCATAAGCTACTGGAGAGAAGGTTTAGACTGGACATTAGAAAAAGGTTCTTCATGGTCAGGGTTGCCAGGATCTGGAATGGGCTTCCAAGGGAGGTGGTGCTCACCCCATCCTTGGGGGTCTTCAAGAGGAGACTGGACAGGCACCTGGCTGGGTTCACATGACCCCAGGTTTGGTGACCCTTTTCTTGCCTGCCAGGGGCAGGGGGGCAGACTAGATGGCCCACTGGGGTCCCTTCTGACCCTAGAATCTATTAATCTATAAAAAAGCACTTCTCCTGAGTTCTACCATATTTTTTATTAACAATATGTATCTTTTTCTCCAAAAAAACCCAAAACAAAACAGCTACTGGAAATAGGGCTTGTAAGTGAGGAAACACAGCAACAGCGGTTTCTGCCACTTAAGTTTCTGCCAGGCGAAAGCAAAAGTAACTGTGCACATGATCCACAGACAGCAGAACAACAAGCAAGTTCTGCTCCCTGCTGCTCTCCAGTTACTTGCTATAAAGAAAGATTTCTCTCTTTTTTTTTTTTTCATTCTGCCTCTCAAAAACAAGGAGTGTTTCTTATTTTGGGGTGTAGTGTACACAAAAAATAGGGCTTTTCAAGGCAGCTGGGTGGAAGGGAATGGGAAATCAGTGAGGCAGCTTATGGGCACCTCTAACAAAAGCTCAAAGGACCTTCTAGCATTTCATGCCTGCTGGAACCAGGGCAGTGGCAATCCCATGGGAAGAGACTGGCAGGAAGGCTGGACATGACATGAAGTAATCCTCTCATCTCCTGGCGCATGAGGGAGATGAAAGAGAAGTGCAGCCAAAGTCAGCTCGCTGTGTCAGGCACGAAGGGCCGAGGAGCGTCCCCGAGAACAGGGCAAATGCTGGAGGGGGCAGGTTAATAGAGCAGAGTCTGGCTTTTCAGGACTCTGGGTCAAGAGGAGAGAGAATCCAGGCTGGGAGGGGAGCTCAGCCCACTGCCAGACTGAGGAGCAGAGGGGCCAGCTTCAGCCTCCCCCACCCCCTTTTTGGACTCCTACTTATTAAAGCAACTGCCCTGGTGACATGTGCCAGTTTCTCCATCCCTTGCTGGGGGACAACAGTGGTTCCCAGACTCTGCTGCCTAGCATTTCCTAAGGTCTCTTCCCAGTCAGACTGGGAGGAGTTGGCGTTCCTTTCCTTCCCTGTTAGTACTTCTAGCCCAGCCTGAAGGAGCTGCCCACAGGCTCTACCCAGCTGCCAATCTAAATATCAGAGCACCCCAAGGGATTTTAGACCAAGGCCCACCCAAGAACCCACTCTCCCCTTAGTGGAAGCCCAGCTCCTAGGCTACTCTCCCATGAAGTCCACTCACCTGACCTCACCACCCAAGCCCACACCCTTCAACTGGGGCCAGGAGCCAAGTGCAACCAGTCCCACATCCCTTCAAGTGTCAGCCAAGTCATAGCTAGGGCTATTAATCCAGCTGGCCTGCTTCCTCCAAAGAACATTCCTGACATGGGGGTATCCTAACAGAGTGAGTCCATCTTGTGCCCTCTCCCAGTACATGTTGGAGGAGGGGTGACAGGCTGTGATCAGAGGTTCCTATACCTGGCTTTTCCCAACCAGAGGGACCAGACCTTAGTTAGGAAGGCCCAGAGGCTGATCGCACCTGGCCAAGGTGATCCCTGGCATCCCTTTTCTAGGCCTTTGTACTGAGCTCATCTCCAGCACTGGGACAGACGCGGCCCCTCTATGCCTACATTCCATGGGAATGGATACTTTCAAAAAAGCTTATGAGAGAAAGCAGGGACCATCCCCACTTACCTGCACCAGCACCAGTTAGAGTGGCAGGGTGACCAGTTACATGGCTGCATGGGGAGCTGGTGAACACTGGACCCCGTGATGCCACTTACAGAGCCTGTAAACTGCAGAATCCGCTACCTGAGGGCACAGGCCTGAGAGATACCCACAGCCCCTGCAGTCACCACATGGACTTACCTCCCACCCCTGCCCCTAGGGAAGGTGGGACAGTGGGCTGGTTACTCTCGGTCCCCAGGGCACAGGGAAGCTGGCCAGCCTGCAGACCCGGGGAGCTGCAGCAAGGGGAGGTGAGCGAGATGGGGCTGGAAGCTCCATGCTGTCCATCCAGGCTGTGGAGCACTGCAGGAAAGGTAAAGGGGACTGTGCTGACTTCTGCTCTAATCTGCAAGGTGTGAGGGGTTTCAGATGTTGCTGGCATCTGTCTGTGCTGGGCTCAGCTTGGAAAGGGATGGGACAGAGAGGGCAAGGGAGGGGAGGAAAGGGGAGGGGAGAGGAGTGGCAGGACATTGGAGGCAGCTGGGAGTGCTGGAAAAAACTAAGGGGAAGGTCACTGCAAAAGGGAGGCTTTGTGGGACATGATTCCCACTCCTGCAGGAGCTGTACTGAGGCAGGCGAGGTGCTGCCACTGCTCGTATTGCAGCAGCAGCCTCTGCTGGGAGCTCCACTGTGCTAGGTGCTGTGCGTACAGGCAAGGCCTGGCAACATGGGCAGCAAGAGGGAGGAACCAGAGACCGTGGGAGATAGTGAGTTTCCAAAGTCACTGCACAGGGGCAGAGCCAGGGGTGGAACTGAAGTCTTTCTGTGCAGTGTCCTAACCACTTGCCCACACCACTTTCTAAAAGTGCTGCCTGAAGCATTTTTAAGGTGCTTGTCCCCAGCGGCGCTAAGGGATGAATTATTACAGGTCAGATTTGTTGCTGTGCTCTGTTGTCCAAGGAGTGTAGCTCAGAGAGTGGCTGTCTGGGCTAGCGGGCACTGCTCGGAGGTCATCTGGCTGCTCTCTACTGCATCCTAATGGCATACTGGGCTGCACTGGTAGGAATGCTAATGGCATACTGGGCTGCATTACTAGGAGCGTTTCCAGCAGATCGGGGGAAGTGATTATTCCTCTCTATTCAGCACTGGTGAGGCCAGATCTGGAGTACTGTGTCCAGTTTTGGGCCCCCCACTACCAGAAGCATGTGGAAGAATTGGAGCGAGTCCACTGGATGGCAATGAAAATGATTAGTGGACTAGGGAACATGACTTATGAGGAGGGCTGAGGGAACTGGGCTTATTTAGTCTGGAGAAGACAAGGACTGATGGGACATTTAATGACAGTCTTGAACTACCTTCCAAAGAGGATGGATCTGGACTGTTCTCAGTAGTGGCGGGTGACAGAACAAGAAGCAATGGTCTCAAGTTGCAGCAAGGGAAGCTTAGGTTGGATATTAGGAAAACTCTCTCACTAGGAGGGTAGTAAAGCACTGGAACAGGTTACCCAGAGAGGTTGTGGAATCTCCATCCTTGGAGGTTTTTTAGACCTGGCTAGACAAACCTTGTCTGGGATGATCTAGTTGGGGGTGGTCCTGCTTTGAGCAGGGGTTAGACTAGATGACCTCCTCCCCACTTTCTATGATTCTATGATTCCTGCAGAGCAAGAGGTTGGCTTGTTTGCTGGACAGGATCCTTTGGCCCTACAACCGTGGGGTTCAACCTTTTGGGTAGTGCTACAAATTAGCCCCATACCCTCTCCAAGTGCTGCTCAGGTCCCCTTCAGCTGCCCAGTCTACTATTCTACTTTCTACCCCTTTCCCTGTGCACCCTGCAAATCCACTGCTCTGCTTCATGCTTCATTCTCTATGCGGTTTGCCTGACCTGCCGCTCTGTTTTCTGCTCCCTGCCCTATCTCCCTTACCTATGAACCCTGATCAGCTCCAGTGGTGCAATGGGTTAGCATGTGGTACTTATAAAGCAATACTGAGGAAGTGATGCCAAGGTTGTGAGTTCAAGCCTCACCTGGAACATTTGACTTTTGGAGGGCCATGTGTATGATTAGAGCCCAGGTCTTATGAAGAGGGGCTGAAAGACTTGGGGCTGTTAAGCCTGGAGAAGAGAAGACTCAGAGGGAACTTGGTGGCATCCTATAAGCATATCAGGGCCTGGGGGAGAAAAAACTTCTTTACAAGTCGCTTACCACGGGTTTGGAACAGGCTCCCCGCAGAGGTGGTACAGTCACCCACCCTGGCAATCTTCAAAAAGTATCTTGATGCCACCACTGCTGGGGTCATCTGATCCCAGCAGTCTTTCTTGCCCAAGTGCAGGGGGGGCTGGACTTGATGATCTGTAAGGACCCTCTCAGCCCCTAACAACTATGAAACTATCTGCCACTGTGCTGCCTGTTCCTTTCCTGATTTGCCACATGCCACATAGAGAGGCTGCCTGTGCCATTTGTGGCACACGTGCTGCAGGGTAGCCTCCCCTGCCCAAAACAGACAAGGGAGCAAGGGTGAGGGGCTTTGCTCCTGGCCCCTTGGGGCATCTGCTTGAGGGAACCCGGTCCTTCCAGGGTAATGGAGCAAGTTAATGCAGCTCAGTGAGCAGAAGTTTAGTCCTGTGGCTGGTGGACTAAAGGCAAAGGACTTCACAAAGCAGGTCTGAGCTATGCAGGCACTGGAGATACCATCTCCAGGCAGGTGCTTAGCAAACCTGGAGGAGGTTCAGTCTGAGCTGTGCATGAAAAGGGGCCTGGCTGATGAAACATCCCATATTCTCCCAGGGGAATCGGTGTGATTTGAGTGCCTTTGCACCAGGGTCTCCGACCCCCAGCACTTTAATAAAGCATGGAAGGAGTGATAGTCCTCAAAGGAGCCTGAGGAGAACATGGGGAGGAGATGGTCTTGCCCATGTCTGGAGAGGCAGGAACCCAGTGCTATGTCTGGAGAGGCAGGAACCCCAGCTGCAGACTCTCATTCAGGATGGGGAGAGCCCTGGTGATGCTGGTGGCAGCCAGATGGGATTCAGTGGAACCCATTAAAAGAACAAAGGGATCTAAGCCCAGCATTGTCTGCATAGACAGGCCACCAAGCAGCTCCTGCATGAGGCCACTAGCAGCCCAGGTTGGGCTACAGCCAGCGCCCCATAGGCAACATGACATAAAGTGTGTTATGGCTCCCCTGAGCCACCCAGTCCCTCTTCCATGCCATCCTATCTGCCCCCAGCCGTGCCAGGTTCTTGCCATGGCCTGTCTCTCCTGGACCTGTCTGTCTGTGTCTGTCTATGCTGTAATTCAATTAAAAGCCAAGCCAGGTTCCCACAGAGGCCAAGGCAGGGCTGAGCCTGTGGTTTGTTGTCTCATATCCTCTGCTGAGGTATTTTAATTACAATGACCTTCCTGCTTCCTCCACCCCTCTCACTTGCACAAGACACCTTGAGGTCTGGTACTAGTTCTTTCCCGTGGCTTCTTTAAATCTTGGGTCTCCACTGTGGGAACAGGGAGAAAAATCACTCTGTGAGCATCCCCCCTCCTCATCTGATCTCCCCACCAGTACTGCTCTGCTCTGCCTGCCTGCAGCTGCAGCGTCCCTGAGAATAGTCTGAGAGGGATGTGTTGCCCAGAGCATATCTACTAACACCCCCTGGCCTTTTTTAGCCCTCCAAGCATCTTCCTCTCATAAAAGGATGGCCTCCTAGTTCAGCCTCCTTTGCTTAGATTGCTCCTGTCTGGCCCCCAGATCCATTTGTAACGCATGGTGCCACAGCACTGAAGTCTCCAGGGAGCCCTTCAATTCAAGGAGATCGGCTTTACAGATGGGGAAAACCAAGGCATGGAGAAGCCACGTGACTTAGCCAAAGTTATTCAGGGAGTCTGTGGCACAGCAGGGTCTTGAACCCACCTCTTCTCTGGCCAAAGCTAGTGTCTAAATTCCAGGATGTCCCTTCTGCAGTGCTTCTAGGAGAAACGCTGCTTCTCCTGCAGTCCCACGGAAGTCACCAGCAAGACCCTCTGGTCACTCCCTTGAGTATCCCAACTGCACACCCAGAGCAGAGCTCTGGAGAGGGGGCTCTGGATCAGGGGAAAGGCTGTGTTTTGCACTACTAACATCCCAGCCTGTTCTCTGCCATGGGGGGCAGTTATTAAC
>NW_005841950.1:2674549-2691570 GCF_000455745.1 Alligator sinensis | reverse complement strand
CAGGATTCTCTTGGAGAAGCACTCACTCTTTGTGAAGCTCATCTCATCCTCCACCTGCCACCTAGATGCTTTCTTTAGAGGTTTGGTGAGAAGGACCAGGGCCCAGCAGCCCCCCTGGTTAGACCCTGCCTGTCCACCCTGTGCCACCGCATTCATGGGACTCTCATCTTGCCATATGGCTGCAGTCACTCGCTCTTTCTACACCAGAGACTCACAACACTCTCTCCCATCTCCTGACCTACCTCCATTCCCTCTTCTCAGACACTCCCTCCATTTGCCCTTCCTGGAAGCTGCTTTGTATCTAGTGTCACACGTTCTCAAAGCTGATGGAAGCCGTTAGGATAAAACAGGCAGGCCAGCATAAACAGATTATGCAATTTAGCTTTGTGATTCTTACTCATAACCAATGACCTGAGGTTGACCAAAGTGCGGGGGCAGAATTTTAAACTGCTTAAAGGATTTAGGAGCCTCCTTTCCATTTTTGTGAGGGGCTTGAGGCCAGATTTACAAAGAAGCCTAAAAGCAGAGATTGATTTTTCAAAAGGACATAAGAAGATTAGTCTCTAACTCCCTTTGATCACGTCAGATTCTTTTGCAAATCCCATCTCTTTAGATGCCTTGGAAAAACTGACCTCTGGGTATTTAGATCTAGCTCTTCAAGGAACAGTGAGGGGCCCAGCACCTTGAGGATCTAGGCTTTAGGAATCAAATGCATCTTTGGCTGTAAATAGATCTTGCACTTCTGGGAAAAAGGATCCTATAGAAGTCCATATCTACCATCCCGCTTCAAGCCTCTCTGAAGTATGCAGGATAACATGTTTTCTCCCAGGATGTGGCTGTGTGCGCCTGCAGGTTTACTGCACTTTTTCCCAGGACAAGCTAGCCAGGCTGTGTGATCCTCTCTGGTGGAAAAGCAGCAAAGCAGTTTGGAAGGGCAACATGTGAATGACTGTGCTACACCTGTTCTGATCTGGGTCAAACCCCAGGGCAATTAGGCCTATGTCAAATGAGACATCTATTTACAGCCTTGGAGGATGTTTACACTGCAATCAGGTGTTGGGACTGTAGCATGGGTGGGAACATCCGAGTTTGCTTTCAGATAGCTTGCTGAGGTGCTCAATAGCACACTTCTGTTGCATCTCAAGCAGAGGCTCCTAAGTACCTAAGTCACTTTTCAGAACAGGGCAGAGGCCACAATATCTGCCAGAAAGAAGATTGTGATGTAGAAGGCAAGACATTTTTCAACACATACCTTTTTTCACAAATCAGCTGCTAGGAAGTTAGAGTTCATATTATGTGTGAGAAACACGGTAAGCGCAATTTCTGTTGCTTACCAGGCCAAAACGAAAGTAAAATGTGCAGCAATCCACAGGGAGCAGAATAGTGGATGGGTCTGGCTTTCAACTTTTTTAGGCTTGAAGCACCCCTCAGAAAATGCCAGCTCTTAGATTTCACTTGTTTTTGGCTATAGAAAATTAGAGCAATCCTGTTACAAAGAACTAGAAAGACCACAGCCGGGCAGAAAGCTTTTGGCACTATGGATCCCTATTTGAAATCTCTGGGTTTATATTGTGAATCGTGTTTGCATACCTAACAGTGCTAACATTGCCTAGCCCTCTGCATCATCCTTGAAAGGCTCTCAAGGCACCCTGGTTGAGAATCACTGCCCTAGCTGCTGCTACTTACTTGCTTACTACAAGGAAGGATCTTTTTCTCTCCTTCATTCTGCCTTTCAAAAACAAGGAGCATATTATATTCCATGGTGTGTTATATTAAGAAAAGATGATACTTCTTTTTTGTTTCTTACAGGGATGGCAAATGACCACCAGAACAGTGAGTCGAGCAAATTCCCCTTCACTTGGGAACCTTTAAATGAAGATCCTAGAAGATATAGGGTAAAATCTCAAAACACCTAAATGCTCTTAGAGCCGAAGTTTACATGGGCACATCTGAGGGAAAGATCCTTCCAAACAAAGGGACTTTGGTTTCTAAGTGACTTGGGAAAGTGGGACACTGCCAATTGCCAAAAATGTAATGCAGGGGCATTTTGGTGGCCCTTACAAATGAAATTTAGGCTCTTACATTATTCTAAAGGTTTTACCTTTTATCTTTTTAGGCCCTTGATTTAAGGTTTTCTAAGAGACAGAGGCTTTCTGCCACCATTGTTCTGATAATTAATTATAGCTGCTGTTTAACATTCCCATCTGCAAACTCTTTGAGGACGGGATCGCAGCCCAGTGATTAGAGCCATTTGGAGGTGCCTCGCTTTGTAGATGACCCACATGAGAGCAGGATCACAGTGGATCAAAGGGAGACCCATGGATTCAGAGCTACCAGCATGGGCTAGTGCATTCCTCTGGCCAAGAGCCCTCCCCTTTACCTGCGCCAATCTATTTCTACCTCTTGAAAAGCCTCAAGCCTTCCCTTTGGTGATGCATAAAAACATGCTGGAGTAGCTGTATTAAAAAATGCCTTTGCAATGACTGGAGCCTGCCAGGCACTGCTTTCCTCAACCTGCATTATACCGAATAGAAAGCCTGTCAGAAGAAAGCCAGCCACATCTGGCATTCAGCTGGGCAGCCTCAGGAAGACACGTGGTTTGGGTTGTGACACTTCAGACCTCCTGGTTCTAATACAGGAGCAGGGATCTCCGTGGGGTGATTTATTGCAGAAGGCCAGTCAATGAACACAAAGTGCTGAAATCTCAGGCGAGGAAAGAGTTACATCCTAATGGTTTTAACAGGAGAAGCTCTGGCTGATAATAATATAGGACGTGCTTATGGTGCCTTTTATCTGTGCATCTCCAAGCATGCCACAAGCATTAACTCATTAAGCTCCAGAACACCTTTGGGCTAGGTCCTGCATTCCTCCCATGTGCAGAGCCTCCACTGGGCCAACTCTCCAGCAGACGTAACATCAGCAGAGTTCCACTGGAGTGAATGCAGCTTTGATGATTTATGCCAGCTGCGGAGCCATCTGGGAGTTGACATGTGGGATCAGCCCCTGATTCTCCAATGGGGAAATCAAGGCACAGAAAAAATGAAGTGACTTGCTTATGGGGAGTGGAAGAACCAGAAACGAGGCCCAGGAGTCCTCACACCCCCATTGCCCTAGTTCTGATCATTGGATCACATGAAGCTATGCCGAGAGTTGTTTGCTCATTATGCCTCCTCAACATGGAGAAGAGCAGAGCCCTTGATACCTCTCCAGTCTCAACACACCGTGAGCCTTCCCTACACCCACCCTCCCCAAAGCTTGCACATGTCTTACCGTAAACAGGTGGCTGGGCTCCCACCTGAGCCTGTGCAGGAATACTTCACTGTCAAGATTTTATTCCCAGGACAAGATTCACTGCTGAAAAGGAGGAGGAGGAGGAATGTAAGACTTGTTTGTTCTTGGAAGATCAAACTACCAGCCACCCTGTCCCATCCCACGTCAGCCTCAACCACCTGGGACTGTTCTGTGGTTCTATGGCTTGAAGGACCCTGATCTTGAAGTACACAAGGGACTTAAGATGGTGTATAGATGTGCCTCCAACCACCCCACACTTCCACTTGCCTGTTCCTGGATCTGCTACTGGCTAAGTCATCTACAGGGCCATCATACTTCCTGATCTAGCTACATGCCTGTCTTGGTGGTAACCTAGGGCTAAGCTAATGTCATGCCTGCTGGGATAAGTGAAAGCAAGCCATAGCACTATTAAGTAATAGTGTTACGCTGATTGGCAATTGAACACCGAGGCTTCCAAGTGGCTCACTGGGAACAGCTTGTCACTGGGCCAAAAGGCTTCTGCTGTGGAGAAGAGAGTGTGGGATGCTGTGGGGACTGGGTAAGAGGTGGCATGTGACCCTCCCAATATCTTGTTGTTAGTTTTCACATTAAAAAAGCCTAACCCCAGGAGGAGCCTTGGTTCTGCCAGCATATGGACTGCGTCCAAAAACTGGCTGGGAGAGGCACCTGCCTTGCAAGCGTGTGTTTTAGTGCAGCTTTGCGTGAGTGATGGTTGCACACTCTGTGTGTATGTGTGTGTGTGTGTGTGTGTGTGTACTTACGATTGTGAGCATCTGTCTGCCCTTCACACTAGTGAACCGGCTGGCAGTGCTCCAAGCTACGTATGTTCAAGGATCAGGAGTCAGAAATTTGTGAGTTTGGCCTCAATACTGTGAGCTTTTTAGGAAAACAAGCAAGTCAGGGATCTTTCCATTTGCCTCCTAGTTTTTGAGCTTGCTGGGAATGGGGGTGGGGGCAGTGAGGGTCACGTTTCCAGTCTTTTCTCTGCAAACACTAGTGTTAGAAACTTTCTCTTTTTGTTAAAATGAAAGCAACACTTCTTATGTAATCTTGGAGTGGGGACTTTACAAAAAAGCATCAAATAGGACTGGAGCTGTGATAAAACCTGCAAGAGTTGGCAACAGTGCCTATGGCCAAATTTATCCCTAGTGTATCTCCATCAAAGGTGCATTCCCACCAGGGCTCCCAAAAACCTCCTGGAAACATCCTCTGATGCCCATCCCACTGATCTTGTCCTTTAAATATGATCCACATTAAATTCCCCCTCCCAAGCAATTGTGCAACCCTTTGCCTGGACTCTGCACTCAGATCCAAGCCAGCCCCAGTGATCTCAGCCCTATAAGTGGTCTAGGGTGGGCCTGGAAAAGGTTGCCAGGCCTTGGGCCATGGAGAGGTTCGCAAGGGGTCGCATGGCTCGGAATGGAGAGGAGGCTGTCACGTGGCTGTGAGTGGGCGTAAGGCCTGCGGGAGCACCAACAGGCAGAGTTAAAGCATTTCTCCTGGTCGCTCCAAGCAAATTGGTTTTGACAGGCATCGGGAACTGTGTCATTTGTTCCAGCGATTCCATTGCGCAACACCAAGGAAAACAGTCGCCTCTGAGGCTCAAGGAAATGGATGGGAGAGGATTTCGGGTCAAAACTCGGCTGGTTTAAGATCCATCCCAAGATCCACACCCAGTTACACCACCTGGGTCTCTGGCCCCTAGCAAATATTTCTGTTTCTTGCCCTAGCTCTACACAACTTTTCAAAGACAGGCTGCCTGCCTCTGAGATGTCCAGGAACCTCGGGCTTTTTCTTGTTCAGATTCAGGATTCGAATCCAGCACCCCATCCTCCTCTCCCAACCCTGGTTGAACAGCGATGCGACCCCCAGTGACTTCCTCCCTGCTGAGAATCAGGGAGTTCTTCCTGATTTACACCTGCCTTGTGAAGGGAGGGTCAGATGCATACCCTGAAATTCTCCCTTCTGCCAAATTCCCACTGTGCCAAATTCAGCTCTGGTGCAATGCTGCTGAAGTCAATGGAGTTATGTCTCCTTAGACCTTGGTCACCTTGACCTCATCAGAAGTTTTGGGAGCTCAGGTTTTGGCGCGTACATTTTGTATCCCTAATGATTGCTCTGAAGGGACAAATGAAGGATATGCCTCTTTCCCCTGCTCCTTTAGGGGGACAAGAACCTGGCTGTGTGGTTTTTCCATTGCATGGTAGCACCTGGTAATGCCTCTGTGGGCAAAGGCAGCTGGGAGTCTAGGTGCTGGCATCTACAGTAGCTTTAGATTGGAGGGCTGTTGAGTCTGGGATGCATTTTGGTAAGTGTAGCCCATAGTGGAGCCCCACTGGGCACATCCACGGTGTCTCCAGACCATGCTAGGGGGTGCTGCCATGATGCACAGCGTGCTCACTCATGCTTGGCCATGCTTAGTGGCACGGACGCTGTTGGCCCCATGACTTCCATTTTGGGGTGTAGCATGCACGGAGCATGCAAGCTGGGCTTCACAGTGGTGCCCTCTAGCATGGTTGCTGGATGCCCATGGGTTCAGATTCATTGTAGGGCCTGCTTGGTGCCATGGGCCACACCCTACCTCCCAGTATTGACACTGTCATAGATCTGCAAGGCCTGGACAAGAAGAGGAAGCTGTAGGTCAAGAATAAGCTACAAAGGGCTTTGGGGAATCAGTAATAGGAGACTGACTTTCAGTCACTAGCCACCTAGGTTGGATCCAAATGCATAATCTAGCAGGGAAAGGGTCTCTTTCCTCTGAGGGCTGCTAAGCAGCTGGTGGAAACTAAGCCCAGTTCCTACAGGGCCATTGCCAAATGCAATTAACACTCATTGGCACCCCCTTGTTGGCAGTCTCAGCTATGAGATTGGGTCTGAGTGCCCCACAGTGGGAGGAATCCTCTCTCCTGACTGAAGCAATGCTTCACTGTCCACTCTGCCTGGCCTGCAGCCAATGTCTGAGAGGCTATGGTCAGGCCAGCGCAAAATCCACTTTTAACCCAGGAAGGACTGACATGCATTGAAAGAGGCTCTACTGGAAGAGCTGGAGGGGTGCAGGCCACGTTGAATGGGCATTCACAGAGCTGTGTGGAGAGACCATGGGGGTGGACAACCAGGGGAGCTCTAGCTCAAGGCTGAGTGGCCCTGCTGGGACTGATGGAGAGAAGATCATGGGCCTTTATTTTTGGGAGGACTAATTTCACCCTTGCCTCTACAGAAGACAACTACTGGCAGTTGGCAGACAGGTAAATATCCTTCATGGAAATAGTGACAGTCCCTGTAGTTCAGGGGCTCTTTGGACACCTGGCGGAGTGCCAAGCATCAGAGCCTCTGAGTGCCCTGGGGGCCTCTCTAATCATCCTAATTATGTTCCTGAAAGCAAGGTGATATCAGTTTCTATGGAGCTGGGGGAGGAGGGGGACTAGCTGAGAGGCAGCACCTCACCCCATCCGACTTGCTATGGGAAGGAGCCTGCATTTGGGCACCTCGTGGCATGCGCTGGAAGGGGGTGGGGGAGAATTTTTCTGCTGTGCCAGAGCACAAACTCCAAGGGGGATTTGTCAGGGTAGAGGGTGAGGTGGGGATGACTGCTTTTGGGGGTCCTGTGGCTCCCACCCAGCACCCCCCATCACAACCCAGGCCCAAACCAAACAGCTCTCTTCCTTTTCCCCATGGAGATGAGCAGTGTCCCCACTGAGCAGATCTCCCTTATTGGGATCCTAGTCTTTGCCTTCCTGCTAATCTCCTCCCAGCTGGCCCCATTCCCTTGCCTCACAGCTCCAGTGGAGAAGACCCCCCAGCACCCAGCAGTACTGGTGTAGAGACCAATACTTAGCACCCACCAGTGCAGGGAGCTGGGGGCCAGGGCTCTCGGAGGAAGGTGCTGCAGGGGGCCATGCACTACCTTACCTTGTCTGCTCGGCGGAGAATTGCCTGAAGGGCCCAGAGAGCGACTCCAGCGTGGAGATCAGGGAAGCCAAGAGCAGCTCGGCTTCCAGCAGGCGCAGCAGCATTGCCACTGGAGTGGACTCCTGCACTGGTCCTGGCTGCTGCTTGGTCCAGACCTCCCTGGGGTCACACTGGGTCCATGCAAGAACCAGGCACCGTCCGGCTGTGGTGGCTTCAGGGTCTTTACCCTCCAGTGCCTCCCCTCCAACTCAGCTCCCCCCTGGCTTGCCTACCTCTTTCCCAACCAGCGCAAGTGCCTTCCAGAGACGCAGCCTCTACTCCTTCCTTTCTCTTGGATTCCCAGAGCTCACTTGCCCTCCAGGCCGGGGCACGGTTTCTCACATGCCTCCCAAGCCCTGCTCCCTGGTGCCTTGTTTGGGAAAAGCCACTTCCAGATGCTCCTCTTATTGGTTAGGGTGAAAGCAGTGCCTCTTGCTCTCTCCTCTCTCTGCCCTGTGGGCTCTGCTGTGTTTTAATAAGCATCCTGGCTCCCTGCCCCACTGACAGAGTTCAACTCCTCCTAGGTCCTACCCCCAGCAGCAACCAGCTGCTGCTGCACTTTTCCTCTCCCTCCCTCCCTCCCTCCTTTCATATCCTGATGCTGGTTCCCACTAGCTGAAGAGCCCCCTCTCCTGGTACCAAAGGAATGAGAACTTCCCTAACAGTTTCCTTCCCACAGTCGGAAGAAGACTGAAAACCTTCCTACCTTCAACAGCTTCTTTCCGCTTATTGTCAAGACTCCTGCTAGCCACAGAGCCTAGCTCCTTCCCTGGGTCCCCGCGAACCATTATGAGCTTTCCTGCAATTTCTTAGTTGGTCTAATAAAAGGTATCATCTCTGAACCAAGAGTTCTAGAGTTGTGCATTTCTTTATGAGCTTTCATTTGAATAAATGCTAGAGTGGCACCTGGACCCTCATCCAGTGCCCAGCATGTGATGGGCACACAAAGGAATAATGAACCAGGGAGAGATTATGGGCCTCATTTTTATGTATATGCAGATCCATTCATGCCAACTGGACAATGCACATGAGCCTTAAAGAGAGTGTTTAAATACAGATACAGTGTGAATAGATGATACTGCTTCCTAATCACCCAGGGCTGTTGCAAGGATAAATACATGGAAAATTATGAAATGCTAAAGTAATATACTGTATACCTCAAATAAGGGAGGAAGGAAGAGAGGGAAGGAAAGGAAGGAAGAAAAGAGGAAAGCATATTTTCCTCCCTTGGCAGAGTGGTGTGAAGTGGTTTCAGCCTAAGTGAGAATCAGGCACCATTTATTTGCATCCCCCATCCTTGTGTCTGACACTGTAGAGATAAATGAAACCCAGGGGCCTTAACACACTCCTCACACTGGTATAACTCAGAATAAACCCCACTGGAGTGGGTGGAGTTACAACCTGGGCCAGTGGGAGTAAGGGGGAACTAATTATTTTGTATTTCTTGGCTTATTTGCATTTAGAATAAATACAGCGCTTTAACACTCAGGCTCCCAATCTGTCATTATGAGCTAAGGGTGCAACACATTGTAAACAGCAGCCCACAATCAAACACTAGCACCTCCATGCATCCAGGCAGTGTTGCAACCCCTTTACCTTTCTTCTACCCCAAGATGAATCATGTGGATCCTGCAGCTGCCTAGTTTAGATTTCTTTGTCCTGGAGATGGGAGGGCATTTCAGAACCTCTGAAGCCCTTATGGAAAGGCCCAGCCAGCTGCTTACCTCAAGGTGAAGCTAAACAAGTCTTCCAAAGTAATTTATGGACACTCCAGCACATGAGGCATTTGAAATCAGTCCTCACAGAACGGTATAGAGAACAGCCCTGTACTGGGAAAGGGATCTGCTGAACAATCTTCTAGCCATGGGCCAGGTTGTCAATGAGTTGAATACCACAATGCTGATTTACACCAGTCGACGATCCAGGATTATAATGTGAATGGGCCCAATGCTCATTTCCATTTCCTCAGGGTCACTTCCATCAGAGTCTGGCCCAGTATTTTCCTCCACCCTATAGCCCCTTTCCTCAGTCTGTCTGTGGAGTTGCTACCTGATACCATATCAGGGTAATCCTAAAATATTACACCTGGCAAAGGAGAAACTCCTTGTGTTTGAGCTTCTGCCAACCTCTTCACTGCCACAGTTAAGGCTGAGTTTGGGAACTTTCTCCCTCTGCAGTCTGAAGCCGCTGATCATGAAAGGGTGTTTCAATTTAAAACAACAAACAGACTTATCTTGTTAGCAAAGGAGAAGTCTCTGCTATGCGCCAAGGACAGGGGATATCCCCTTCCCCCCGGGGCTACCCAGAACATAAGAGTGAGGCCATGGGGGCTGTGCTGTTTGTTGCCTTTGTACAGTTTCTCTTTTCCTAACCCTTGGTGCCTTTTTCTCAGTCTCCCCCATATTTGCATTTCACTCTGCCCACTCTCCGTTCTGTTTGCTCACCCTCAGCCCCCTGTGGTGTTTTTCCTCTCTCCTCCTTTTCTGTCTCGTCTGAACAGAACATGAGCCCAATCATGTTCATGTTTGACGCAAACCTTCACACCCACAGTGTCTGCGTGGGCTTGAAATGAGGCAGAACAAGCTAAGCCTTAATCGCAAGAGACTTGATGCCTCCCCAAGGAGGGTGCAGGGTTGTAGATATGGAGTATACAAGGAGTATTAGGACACAGTACTGACCCAGGCAATACAATTGCCGATTAGGGGTTAAGCTTAGATACCTGCAGAGGTTAAAAGGAGACAAGTTCCTTGCCTGGCTGAGTTGGGCTGCAGAAGGAAGAGCCCAGGGTCTTTTGCCCTTCATAATTCATAATCCATAAAGCAGCAGCAACAGGAAGCCATAGACTGAGACAGATGAAACTCATCTCCTGAATGAAAAAGGAAAACCAAGGGGCGCCTATACACATGCAGAGAGCCTGCTTGAATGTGTTGTAATTGCAACATATCAGAATGGATTTGATTAATTGAGTCTCCTGGAGCGTGGTAATTACCATGCTCCAGCAGGCTCCAGTGTCACCTGTATCAGTGTCTCCACACTGAAAAATGGCAGCAGGGGCACTTGGACTAAAGCTTATTTGACGAGCTTTAGTTAAAGTGCCTCTGCCACCATTTTCCAACACAGGGATGTTGATACACGTGATGCTCCAGGCATTTTAATTAGAGCAGCTCTCAGAACCACTCTAATTAAAGTGCCCTCCCTCCCCTTCCCCCTTTTCCTCCCTCCTGGAGCACGTCTATAAACACCCCAGGAGTCTGTGGCTACTCTCCCGAAGAAGAGAGACTTGGACATGGTATAATAAAATGCCTAATTAGAGAAGCTTATGAATCAGTGCCTCTCAACCGCTTCTGTGTCACGAGCCTGCACGGCAACAGAAGCAGAAGTTAGAAGAAGCTCTTCCCATGAATTCCCTTACCCCATCGACTCCTAAAACAAGGAGCAGTGGGGAGAGAGCAGTGGCCATGGGCACCAGGTGCCTTTGGACTTGAATGTCTCTGTGGTATTAAATGAATCTCAAAGCTTCCAGATGAGAGGATGAGGAAGGCCTGCTTAGGGCAGGGGCATTGAAGCGAGGATGTGGGCAGAGAGCAGAGCAGCTTGTTTTGCTGTTCAGTCGTACGGCTGAATCCAGAGCAGGTGGCAAGTTCTGGGTATTCAGTAGCCCCCTCAGGTCAGACCCTCAACTGGTGTAAACTGGCAGAGCTCCTGCCAAACCCTGCATGCACCGTCTGCTACTGCTGGGTCTCATGCCAAGCCTTTTAAACTCTGGGTAGACAAGCTAGGCCTATGTTGTTTGAATCATGGTGGGGTGGCGGGTTGGACGGCTGCTTCCCTAAGCCAGGAGAAGTGTACGTGAGCCTCCCACCAGCATCTTCCCAGGGATTTGTGAGTATCTGAAGCCCCAGGCTGAAAAATCTGGGGTGCAGGATATTTGTCGGTTGTAGCGCTACATATGGTGTTTGAACGATTGAGTTTTGCTCGGCTGAGCGGATTCAGAACTGATTTGGCTAATTTGACCTGGAATATGAAAAAACGTAAAAAAAATAAAAATAAAATATCTCCCTAGGGAAGCCTGAAAGCCCATAACTTTGTTTTCTAAGCTAACATCTACCACCAAGTGGCATTTTCAAAAGCACTAAGCAACAGTGCAAGTGGCACCCAGTGAAGCCAGCGGTGAAGTCCCCAGAGAGAGCTGTTGGTTAGGACAACACTACATGCTTTGGACCCTACTCCCTTCCCTGTGATTGGGGTTTCCAGCTTTTCTCCCCCTCTTCCTTCTGCAGGAATAGGCAGCAAATAAGAAGCAGTAATGAGAAGTAAACAAGAGTTGCTCTGCTCCTCACCAGCAAACAGGCCCTTTTGAGATTTGGAGCCAATGCACATCAACACAGATGCAGAGCCTGGGACTCCAATGTGCCTCCTGCCCCCAGCCCCTCTCCTTGGGTTTGAGGGTCTGGTTTTCATCTCCTCTAGGGCAGAGATACAGTGCTAAAAGAGGAAAGCGGTTAGCGTGAAACCTGATCTGTGCTGTCAGCAAGGCTCAGGCAGGCTCATTGCATCCTACTTTTCAGCTCCCAACTGAATTCTCTCACTAATGTTTTCTCACCCTCAGCCCTGCTTATTCAAGAGAATTGCCTCACAAAGAGCTACCAGTCTGGCCTGAAGCAGGAGAAAAGCTGTTATTCTGCCACTGTCTCTTCTAGCTGGGACACAGTACAGCATGGAGGCACCATAGATCAAAACGACTTGTCCAAGATGCTTCACAGCAAGTGTGCAGTTCTCACTCGAACTTTTGAGGATGATGCTACCCTGTTTCTCTTCATGGGAAGAGCTATTTTTTAAACACAGAGGCCTACTGGGAGGTCCTCCTCTGTCATGCAGTGACCAGTTGGATATCCAAGGCCTGTGGAGATGCCATGGAAACTCCCAGCCTGTCGCCGGTCATGTTACGGATGGTACCTGTGAGTGGTGGGTTGATAATCCTAAAGTGAACCAGACTGTTTCCCCACCCCCACGCTCTATGCTGCTAAAGAAGTTGAGTAGTGCAGGAATTAGGGGTAGGAAATATAGCTGGGATTGCATTTTGGTCCATGGTCCAAAGCCAAATGCTCAGAAAAGTGCAAAAAAGAATATTTGCAATGAGTTGGTAAAAAAAGTTCCTGGGATTGTGAAATATTAGACCTTGCAGTGTGACTTTTTTCTAATTCTTTTTAACATTGTAGCTTTTTTTAATGTCCAGAGGATTTCCTAAGATAATACACAGCCAGTCAAAGGACTCTATACTGTTCTGCCATGTGAGGGTATTCTGGGGTGATGCCCAAGGGAGGTGCAAGGTATTTCCTGGTCGGGTTGGAGGTTCAGAACAGCAACAACATGGACTAAATGATGGCCTCTCAGATCTTGTCTTCATTATAGACCTGTGCTGTTGCTAACTGCATGTGTGATTGACCAAGCACAAGCTGCAAAGATGCAGTGCTTCCATGCCCACCCATCACATTTCAGGTGCACCATGAACTATTGCTTCAAGCTGCCTGCAGACTCAGGCAGACACTGCTGCATCAAACTGATGTCAAACTTCCAAGCTTTCCCTCCAAACCAGAAGGGCCCCAAACTGTGTTTTGAATCCCACAATCCCAGGCCTGTGGTGCACATATCCACCCCAAGCTTCTATAAGGCCAATCTGGTGTCTAACACAGCACTTCTACAAAGCTAAAAGTGGTGTGATTTTTTTGTTTCTTCACTGCCTGAACACCTCTGCTTTGCTGCAGTGTCCATCATGTGTAAGCATCTTCTCTGTTGGTTTAGATGCAGGGTAGAGGGTGGCATTTGGAGAGAACAGAAACTTCCTGAGAGCGTTAGAAAGTTGAGAGTTCTCAGAGGTTCCACAGCGTGACAGCGGAGTGGAGTATCTTTGCCCATTTTCTTTTGTTGAGAGAGTAAACACCTGCCAGAGAGGAAGCTGATGGTTACTGAATGAGAACCACAGGCCCAGAGTGCTCATTTCCGCTGGAACTTTTTCAGCATCTCTGTTTTAGGACTGACAAGAGCTTGATTGGTTTATCTATCAGCCAACAATAGACTCATAATTTCATCTGTGTGTGTATGCACGTGTGTGTATCTTTGTATAAGGAAATATACCGCCTTGTGCACTAGTTTCACTTCCTCTTTCTTCTGATGTGTTTTGCTGGTGGCAGGAGAAGGAGCAACAATGAGGGCTGAGATACCACTGGCATTTCTATTGCCTTGTTCTGCTCCATAACAATGTACCTGAGAAAACAGAGTCACCAGACTGGTTCCTAGAAGAGCCTTTATTATGCCACAGTCAGGAATGTTTGCTTTATCAACAAGGCCTGATCATATTCTCATTGAAGTCATGGGATGTCTCTCCATTGCCTTATCTTAGACTGGATCATTAGTGACTCATCAATATGCCTTGTCCTCTTATCTTAATAACAACAAACCTGTGATGCCTCCAGTCAAACACTTTTAGGAGGAATTTAGGTGCTTATGGGAGTTAAAAGTTTTAATGCTCATGTGGATCTGGGGTACAAGTTGTAGCTGTGTTGGCCTAAGGACATAGGCAGACAAGGTTCTTTTGGTAAATCTAATATCTTCAACTCAAATAGTTGGAAAAATTCTTCTTTGCAAGCTTTCGGGTACAAATACCCTTCGTCAAGCCTCTGAGGAAGCATCTGCAGTTGGTTTGTGTGTGGATCTGGGCTTTCCAGATTGTGGAGACCTTTTGTTAGTCTAATGAATGCTTACTCTTGTGAGTAATTCTGTGGACTTCAATGAGCTGTGAGTGAGCAACTGCTCTTCCAGGCTCCTAGTATGTGCCACTGTGTGTTCCTATAGCCTGTCTCTGTCTGTGTTGTCCGTCCACTCCTTGGGGTGTGGGCTGCCTTATGGCATGTTAGTACATCACTCACCATGATCCCAACTGGGGTCTCTGTGCTCTGCTGTAAAACAAATGCATAAAGTATACCAGTTAGATAATCATAACACTAGCTAGAGAACACTAGCTGGAAACAACAGGATTTTGCGGGGAGAGAGACCTCCACATCTGAGATTAAGAGGAATTCCCACCAATTTTTCTGTCAGCTATCATCTATCACAGGGGATCCCAAATGGTGGCATGCATACCTCTGGGGGTACGCAAGACAACTCTGGGGGTATGCGGGAGAAATTTTGTCATGGCAGATTTTTTAATTATAATTGGCATTTAAGGGGTTAAACTATAAAACGTATGCAGATAGGGGTACATGGGCAGCTGGTAAATCTGGAAGGGGGCATGCAATAAGAAGAAATTTGGGAACCTCTGATTTATCATAACCTCCACCCTTCCAGATGTGACTGACTGGGAAGAATTCCAGCACTGCTATCCCTTATCTGGCCAGAGGAGGTCATTATTGAGCGAGGCTTCCCTTTATCAGCCATGTGTACTGGCCTTGCAGCACCCTAACCTCTGCTTGTCCCAGCAGCCAGGATAATGAGCCCAGCTTCAGTCATCTTAAAGCTACTCCTGGTAGTTATTCTAGGCAATGTCTGACTGGATGCAAAGGTCTCATGGGCAATTCACTTCTAGACAGCCGTATTATATTATTCAGAGGCCAGAAGGAGCTGTTAGGGTAACCTAACCTGATCATCACACAGGCTAGAGAACCTCACCTAGCGCTTTCTGCATCAAACAAAAAGAAGAAACTTAGAAAAAAGACTGTTTCATAGTGTGAACCACAACTGAACACTTCCCTTCCCACTCACCACATTGACCATACCCAGACATTTGGACCACCTTCCCTCTTAATATGCACTGTACAACCCCCCTTCCTTTCTACTCTTGACCATGTAACGCCCTTATGGACATTACTGTTGTCATTTTTCAGGTACAAAAATTAATAGTAAGGAAGTATTTAATGTAAAGTCACTTCTTCAATGCAATGTGGCATTGGGTGGGGAGGGGGTGGGTGGGGAAGAGGAAGAAGCCACAGAATCAGCCAGCTACTCACGAATTGGTTAGCACGATTTCCATGGACCGCATTTTGGGAACAGAAGCATTAGGTGGTGGCTCAGAGATCTGAATTCTTGATTGTGGACTTAATCCTTCCCTGCGACAAACCTGTCTCACTCCCCTTGAAGTCAGCAGGAGGAGGAAGAAGAGGAAGAGGAGGAGGATGGGATGTGTGTGAGCGTGTGTGCATGTGCCTGAGCCCAAGATTCACGTCATTTACTTCCATTTTACAGCCATTTCACAGCAGTGAATTCCATATGTAGTAGCCCAGAGGAGCCAGTCATAGATCTGGACTCTGTTGTGCTAGGTACAGAGTAGACACAAAAGACAGAAGGAATGTAAATGACATCTAGCTGCCTTTTAAAAAAATCTAAGGCCAGATCTACACTACAAAGTTTAGCTGGCTTAACTACATTGGCTATGTGTAGCAGAAAGATCTCACCCCAATGCCAATGTAGCAATGTTGGCAAAACCCCTGGGGCAGATACAGCTCTGCTGACAGAAGAGGGCTCCTGTCAGCTAATGTCATTCAGGGGTCATTTTGGTGGCATGATTTAAGATCCTTTTCTGCTACCATTCCCGTGTCTCCATCACAGAGCTCTGGCAACACAGCTGTGCCTATAGAGCTATAGCAGGAGAGGCACCATAGAGCAGTCAAGTCCATCTGAAATCCCTTGTCAGACCCACTGTGTGTTTGTTTCTGATCCTATCAATAAAACAACATTGTGCAGAGTGAAACCAATTTTCCATGCATATCATACCTTCCCTTAAAGCAGATCCCAAAACCACTTAAAAATTCAGATGCAAATAAAGCACACATCCTATTTCCTGTTTCCCTGTGCACAGCAATAGGACATTGCAATACAGGACAGGAAGTGACAAACACCTTTTCTTACCAAATTAACAGGGGTCATTTAGCCTGTCACACAGTAATTACCTGAGGTGCTACTTGGCCAGGATGATGGGGTTAACCCACCTAGGTTTATGAAGGACTCTATGTGACTTTACTTATTAAGAGTGATCTGAAGAGCTGTTTTAAATTTCAGCAGATGATGACACCCTCAGTGCTTACAAAGCTGATTTGCTGTAGGCTATGGCATTATGTCAGCATCAGTCCCACAGAAAGAGGTGTTCCTGAGTGACTCACCCACCACACCACTTCCTAGAGCGCTCTGAGTTTTCTTTTTCCTGGGCGGTTTCACATCCCCAAAACTAACCTGGCTTGATCCTGTATAGCCCACACAGCACATGCAATGGGTCCCAGCTCTGCTCCTTTATGAATCAAACGGCTCTGCGAAACACCAAATGAAACATTTTGTAATCTGTATCCATCTTGCTGGGTGTTGCAGAGTGTCTTTGAAACTCAGAGCCAGGGTCACCCATTGAACAGATTGACATGATTGTAAGGTGTTACTCCTGACATCTTATTCCCTGCAAGTCGGGGTCCTGGAATATACAGTGATGCTACATTGTGGCCCATTACACAGTGACATCCCACAGTGATATCAGGTGTCAATGTTGGTGTTGCTGTTTGGAAAAATAGGTGAAGAAAGGTCACAGAGCATGAACATTACTCTGCAGTTTCCAGAGTGTGGCCCTGAGAGCTGCCTAAACCCCCTTCTCTGCCATGCACCTTCTCATCTTATTCATTAGAAGACAAGGCAGAGCATCAGATGCAAAAGACTCTTCTGTTAACAATGCACAGATGATCTCTATCCTAACACCACATGCTTCAGGTGTGGCCAGTGCCTGCATCAGACAAGCATTTGGATATAAA
>NW_005841950.1:2672744-2674518 GCF_000455745.1 Alligator sinensis | reverse complement strand
GAAAACAGAAATTAGATTAGAAGTTTTCTGAGGAAATGGCAGTAGCTCTGGTTTCTCTTGTAAGATTAATTCCTTTCTTGTGTGTCCTGATGCCCAAAGTGATACATAGTCTTGATATCTTACCTACTATTAGTCCACAGTCAGTTTCAGCTGTGAAAATACATAGTATAGCTTGCTAATTGCCATAATATCTAGGTGCTGCCTGACCAGACTCATCAGATGTTTTGCTTGTATGTTGGATCCCTTCCTACCCCCTGCTTTGCTTTTAGGGCATGGATTGTAACATGTAGGGTAGGGACTGTAACATGGTTGCAAGAAGCCCAGCACATTGGGTTTATAGATTGGGTTAAACTGTGTTGAAGGCAATAGGTATTCTCAGACCCATAACCTGTGTGTAACCAGGCAGCTGAAACCACAGAAACCCCCCCCCCCCCCCTCTGAAAATACACATGGGATAAAGCTGGACTCAAAGGTGAACTGTATGGCCCAAGAAGTTTCCTTAGGGGTAGATACAGCAAACGCAGGCACTGATGTGTCTGGGCATTTCTGAGAGAAGCAGCAGCATAGACTGAGAAGCTGTAAGAGAAGGAAGTGCCAGCCACAGCTACAGGCCTAGTTGATATATAAGGTTAACATCCGTGGAGCAATGGTTAGTCTCTCCCTTGTTATTAGGGAGGGCTACTGGGTATATGTCAATTGATTGACAACTAAAAGAAAACAGGGACAGGAGCAAGGTCACAGGCTAGGAGCCAATGGACTCTGCCCTGTGAAGCTCTGCCCAGAGATGTGAAAGGACCAGGGACAGGATGACCATCCTGCAGTCCACAGAAGTCCCCCGGGGCCAGAGCCTCCTTCCTGGTCAGGTAGATTGCTAGCATGGCTAGGCCTAGTTACAGGTAGTTTGACCCTAAAAAGAGGCATAAGAGAGAGATCCTTTGGGGCATGAGAAAAAGATCCTGTCTGCCAGAGGTACAGAGCTATGAGCAAAGAAACTGCCTCTTGTTACTTGAGTCTCTGGTGGTTGAGGGAAATACTGTTCTGTGCAGTCGTTGTAAACAACCAAGGCTGCACACGGATTCCTGATTCCATCCTCACTTTCTCCAGCTAACTGGAGAGACTTTGGAGGCCAAAAGTTGGCTGAAAGTAGAGCCCATGATGCTTGATGGCCACTTGCCCAAATCTCCACTTTTCTACCTCCCAGCCAGCTCCGAGCCTTTGCTTCTTCCTTTCAGAGGCAGACCCATGTCTTTGCCACCTCCAACCTCAACCAGAAGCAAGAGCTGGATGCTGAGGGTGTCTCACCACTACCCTCCAACTCTCTCATCCACTCCCAAGTTTCTAGATCAGGGCTTTAAGTTTTGAAAGCCCCGGTAGAGGGGTAGGAGGGCCTGCTTCGGATCCCCTAGCACAGCTGCTGCCACTGAAGGGGTCCGGAAAGCAGGCTGCACCCCCGCCTAAGAGGTTGAGCCCGGAGGTGCTGCGCCCTTTGGCCCAGCGGAGCGCCCTCCCGCCACCGCGGTGCCCCGGGAAGCCCAGCAGATGGCGCGATCTCTCTGCCCACGCCTCGGCCAGGGATGGGGTCGAGCCCAGGCGGCGCAGGCGCGCTGCTCCGGGCGGACGGATCCGGGCTCCGCTTCCTTCCACCAGGCCCTGCGAGCTCCCCGCTGAGCCCGGGAGGGAGCGGGCGGCCGGGGGCACAGAGCGAGCGCCAGCCCCGCGCCTGTCGCCTCGCCTCGCCCCCGCGAGGAGCAGGCAGAGCCCCCCCTTTCCCCCA